>NC_042998.1:190046171-190051171 GCF_006345805.1 Octopus sinensis | reverse complement strand
GCTGAGCTTTCCTAGTTATTTTCAGTAACTCATCTAATACAGTGTAACAGCGTGATATCTTCGCACATAAATCTCTCCCCATCTCTCTTTCTTTCATTGTCTCCGTTTCAATAGCAGCCTCTCTTTTACTGTATTTTCCTTATCTTTCTCCCCTATATCTCTCCCATATCGCTCTCTCACTTTGTCTCTCTTCCACTCCTCTGTCTATCTCCCCTCATTCTCTCTTTCTCCTTTATCTATCTCTCTCTTTCTCTCAGAGAGCCTCTCTCTCTCTTAGTCGATCTCCTCTAGACAGTATTCTAGGATACTTTCATCAAAAGGGAATAAATATTCAGAAGTAGGTGAAGTGACCGTCAACATTGTGATACAGAATCGTTGGGAAACATAGCAGCATTAGCGTCAAGTCTTAACGATTTGCGACCGATAGTATTGTAAATATAGAAGGTTTAAAGGTTGACAGCCACTTGAGATGTGACGTTGAGCTGAGAAGAGAAAAACATCAGCCTAAGTAGAACAAGTCCGACCTTCTCACAGTGTTAATTCCCTAGAAAGACCTAATTAACTAATCTCTGAATATGATCATGCGCGTGTGCTACTCTATATGCGTAGGCGTATGATTGTGTATATTTGTATAATCTTTTATTCTTTTATCTTATTACTGGTTCTAGTCATTGGACAGCGGTCATTTCAGGCCATTGACTTCAATGGGTTTAGTTGATTTTATATCGATTAGTGTACTTTTACCTGATATATAGTGTAGTGACTTCGGTGGCGAAGGAAAAGCGAAAATAACGGGTTACACAGGTATACACAAATATAGAGGCACTTTATCCATCCATCCATCCATCCATCCATCCATCCATCTATCTATCTATCTATTTATCTATCTATCTATCTATCTATCTATCTATCTATCTATCTATCTATCTATCTATCTATCTATCTATCTATACTGTTGTGTCTGGGGAGAGTCAGTTTCTTTTTGTGCCTTATATATATATATGTATGTATGTATGTATGTATGTATGTATGTATGTATGTATGTATGTATGTATGTATGTATCAAGAAAAAAATTCAGTGAAATCCGTGAAACAGAGTCAGTATATCCAGTGGTAATCCGGGTGGAGTGCTGGTGTGTAGATGAGGAGAGGTGCAGAAAGTTCGGGAAGTAGTTAAAATATGTAAGTCCAAAGAGTAGGAAGTTAGATCTGGATAAAACTAGGGGTAACAAATATTCTCATGATTCACTGGTCGTACTCCCTTCCTCTCTTTTATCTAATCCTTCCTTCTTGCCTTCGAATTCTCCTGCACTAATTCTAACTCTTTCGTCGCCTTTCTCGACATTTCCGTCAGTATACACCACTCCGCTCTCATTACCCCCATCCACTACAAACACACCGACTCAGACGCCTACTTCAACTTCCCATACCAAGCTCTCCATTCCCTACACTCAATTCCTCCGTCTGCACAGACTCTGCAGTGACAACTATGACTTTGAGACTCAGTCTCAACTCATGGCTCGCCACTTCATCCTTCATGGATATCCTCTCATCACTATCCACACTGCCTTTGCCAAGGCACGTTCCATGGATCGTGCCTCTGCTCTTTATCCCCGCACTCACCCCACTATTACCCGTCTCCCGTTTCCCCTCACCTACCACTCCTACACCCTATCCTTTCAACGTACCATTCTCCGAGCCTTTCGGCGATTCCAGTCCGACCCCTCCACTTCGTACATCTTCCCCAACCTTTTCCTTCCCTCCTTAAAACGAGGCCACAACCTGCGTGACCTCCTGGTCCACTGTTTCTTCCCTAACACCACCTCCCAGCCTGACTCGTTCCCCTTCTCCCGCCCACGCTGCCGTACTTGTCCCTTCCTCTCCAACACAACCATCCTCACGGGCACTCATCGTCCCTATCAAGATCTCTGACTCCTTTACCTGCACTACCAGCAACATCATTTACTGCATTTCCTGCTCTTTCTGCCCTTTTCTGTACATCGGTCAAACAGGACGCCGCTTGGCTGACCGGTTCGTGGAGCACCTCCGAGACATGAGACTCGGCAATGACACTCCGGTCTCGAGCCATTTCCGCTCTACCGATCATTTACTACATCTGTCTGTGTTCGGACTGTCTTTGCACAGGGGCCTTCCAGACTCCCACCTTCGCTGTGAACAAGATTTAATCTTCTCTCTTCACTCCTTGCATCTCATGGGCTCAATACATGTAAATGATACTAAGTGTGTTGAGTGCCCTTTTCTTTCGCTTGTCTACGCACTCGTTTATATATACATACCTACATACATACATGCATACATACATACATACATACATACATGTGTGTGTGTATGGTGGGGGGTGTACGGCAGACTTCCACGTAGTTTCCGTCTACTAAATCCACTCAGAAGCATTGACTGGCTAGTGGCTAAAGTGGAAGACACTAGCTAAAAAAATAGCGCAGGGAGACGGAAACAGAAACCGCGTCGTTGCAAAGTGAGTTTCTTAACCACAACGCCAGGCCTGCACCCACGTATGTATGTATGTATGTATGTATGTATGTATGTATGTATGTATGTATGTATGTATGTATGTAAGTGTATAACTGTATGTAAGATTGTGTGTGTATTTATTCTATAAACAAGCTCAGGTGCATGGCACTTGCTTAATCAGCTGTCAACTGGAGATCACAAAGATTTTGTCAAACTTCTCTTTATTATTCATGTGTGTGTGTGTGTGTGTGTGTGTGTACATGTATGTATATATATATTTGTGCGACGTCGCGTGAGTGTGCGTGCATGCGTTTGTTAGAATGTGTTCAATTAAAACTGTGCTTCTCAAATGTAATTGCACAATCTTACAAATTATTTTATTTGCTGTCTATTTTATCTTCCTTAGGCAATATCAGTTTCCATATTTCATAGTTTTATGATTAAATTCTAATATTATAATATTATAATATTATGTTATATATTATTTGTGATATATATTTCATGTCACATGTTATATAATGTACATATGTGATATAATGCAGGTAACTCTGCATTCCGAGATATTGAAAAGTTATATCATGAAAAGTTCTCAAATCTTGAAAAATATTTGTTAAAATAGAAAATATTTTGGTGTTTCGCTCACTTTGGTATTTGATATCTTCACTGAATTAAATAAAATACACACATTTATTAACAGTGAAGTTAGACAAATATATATATGACCGGGCGACGCGTTGTGTTCCGGAGCAAAACACTTCATTTCACGTTGCTCCAGTCCACTTAGCTGGGAAAAATGAGTAACGCTACGATGGACTGGCGTACCGTCCAGCTGGGGAACACATACGCCATAGAAACCGGGAAACCTGGTCCGTGAGCCTGACTAGGCTTTAAAAGGGCGTATTTATATATAATAATAATAATAATAATAATAATAATAATAATAATAATAATAATAATAATAAAGAATATGGAGACTTATACATCCACAAAATTTGGTTTATACTTATATACAGCATATTATAATGACTTAAACGCGTTTCCGTTGAAGTGACTATCTACTGTTGCAAATGTAACTCTCTCTCTTTACTTGTTTCAGTCATTTGACTGCAGCCATGCTGGAGCACCGCCTTTAGTCGAGCAAATCGACCTCGGGACTTATTCTTTGTAAGCCCAGTACTTATTCTATCAGTCTCTTTTGCCGAACCGCTAAGTGACGGGGACATAAACACACCAGCATCGGTTGTCAAGCAATGCTAGGGGGACAAAAACAGACACACAAACATATACACACACACATATATATATATATACATATATAAGACAGGCTTCTTTCAGTTTCCGTCTACCAAATCCACTCACAAGGCATTGGTCGGCCCGGGGCTATAGCAGAAGACATTTGCCCAAGATGCCACGCAGTGGGACTGAACCCGGAACCATGTGGTTGGTTAGCAAGCTACTTACCACACAGCCACTCCTGCGCCTGTGCAATATACTTTTCTAATCTAGGCAGAAGGCTCGAAATGTTTTGGGAGAGGGATGAAAGGCATAGCTAGATAGATAGATAATGAATGAATGTGTGTGTGCATGCGCCTGTGTACTTTTCCGTTATTGGTGAGATCAACAAAAAAGCGAGAAATAAATTTCACTTAGTATATACAGGATTTAAGGCGGTAAGATGGCAGAATTGTAATCACACCGGATAAAACACTTAGCAGTATTTCGTCCATCTTTACGTTCTGAGTTCAAATTCTGCCGAGGTCGAATTTGTCTTTCATCCTGTCTAGCTACTTTTAGGGGAGTGGGTAATTGACTTACCCACTCCCCTAAAATTTCCAGCCTTCTGCCTATAATTGAAAGGAATATCCACAGGATATAAATATGAACTTAGAGAGGAGCCATGCTGAATTTGAGTCTGAATGATTACACCATAGTACATAGAAGTCTTTACTTGCTCGTCCAACTATTGTACAAATAGAGCATGAAATTTTTAGTGGCTCACATTTGAATCCTGTGTATATTAAATGCCATGAGTGTGTGTGTGTGTGTGTGTGTGTGTGCGTGCGTGTTTGCGCGTGCGTGTGTTTGTGTGTGTGTGTGTGTATTCCCTCCGTTTTTTCTCGCTGTAATGTTTCGCCTCTCGTCTCTTTCAGTCAAAGAGCATAGGTTCGAAACATCAAAGTCTTTTCCATTCTTCTCGAGCGTCCCCTCACCTGTCTTTGTCTTGTTCTCTGTACATTTGAACTACACACACACACACATATATAGTGTGTTAATGTGTGTATGTATTATAAGAGATAGAAAACACAATATCATTTATATTCAAAAACTTTATTACGTTTAGATAATATAAGATTGGAGCTTAGTATACTGTTAAAAATTGAGTACCAAAGTCTGTGAATATTTCTTACTGGCATAAGCACCTATCCAATACATATATTCAGCTACCTTTCGTCTGTCTGTCTGTTTGTCCGTCTATCTCTGTATCTATCTCTCTATCTGTTTAGTTATCT
>NC_042998.1:190043748-190046071 GCF_006345805.1 Octopus sinensis | reverse complement strand
CACTTAGTATATACAGGATTTAAGGCGGTAAGATGGCAGAATTGTAATCACACCGGATAAAACACTTAGCAGTATTTCGTCCATCTTTACGTTCTGAGTTCAAATTCTGCCGAGGTGGTCGATTTGTCTTTCATCCTGTCTAGCTACTTTTAGGGAGTGGGTAATTGACTACCCACTCCCCTAAAATTTCCAGCCTTCTGCCTATAATTGAAAGGAATATCCACAGGATATAAATATGAACTTAGAGAGGAGCCATGCTGAATTTGAGTCTGAATGATTACACCATAGTACATAGAAGTCTTTACTTGCTCGTCAACTATTGTACAAAGAGAGCATGAATTTTAGTGGCTCACATTTGAATCCTGTGTATATTAAATGCCATGAGTGTGTGTGTTTGTGTGTGTGTGTGTGCGTGCGTGTTTGCGCGTTGGTGTGTGTTTGTGTGTGTGTGTGTGTATTCCCTCCGTTTTTTTCTCGCTGTAATGTTTCGCCTCTCGTCTCTTTCAGTCAAAGAGCATAGGTTTCGAAACATCAAAGTCTTTTCATTCTTCTCGAGCGTCCCCTCACCTGTCTTTGTCTTGTTCTCTGTACATTTGAAACTACACACACACACAACAATATAGATGTGTTAATGTGTGTATGTATTATAAGAGATAGAAAACACAATATTCATTATATTCAAAAACTTTATTACGTTTAGATAATATAAGATTGGAGCTTAGTATACTGTTAAAAATTGAGTAACAAAGTCTGTGAATATTTCTTACTGGCATAAGCACCTATCCAATACATATATTCAGCTACCTGTTCGTCTGTCTGTCTGTTTGTCCGTCTATCTCTGTATCTATCTCTCTATCTGTTTAGTTATCTCTCTCTCTCTCTCTCTCTTTCAAAATGTGACCGTGTGTGTACCGTTGGCGATTTATTTCCTTCGACTTCCCTTTTTTGGATCTTTCATTTTCCTATGTTTCTGACGAAGAGCTCCGCTCGAAACGTTAAATCCTCCTTCTTTCTTTCCTTTCCTGAGCGTCCAATAATACTATACTTATTCCACGTCCTCGCGTTGTTGTGTTTTCTCTTTGTGTTTTCATGTTTGGATTAACTATATATATATATCTATATATATATATATATATATATATGTATGTATGGGTGAACGTATGTATGCATGAATACACATACACGCACATACATACATGCATATGTATGCCTGTACATGAATTGGTGTGTATATTTACCCTTTAGAGATGTAAAACAATCCCTTTCTGTAGATCAATATCCGATCTCACTCACTTACTCCCGACCCTTCAATATCCACCCTCTCATTGCCCATCACTCAGTATATCACCCCTAACTCATCTATCCCTTATAGTCACACCTTACTACACAACACTCACTACTCCATCCTTCATCCAAATTTTGAAAAAAAAAACATATTTCACATTTCGTGAAATATTTCAGAATTTGTTTAGAGCCTCAAAAGTGATTCAAATGGCGCAAACACAACGTGCGCGCGTGCACACACACACACACACACACACACACACACACACACACACACACACACACACACACACACAGACACACAACACCAAACACAGACACACACACACACCACACACACACACACAGACACACCCACCACCACACACACACACACACACACACACACACACACACACCACACACACCACAACACACAGACACACACACACACACACAGACACCCACACACACACACACACACACGCAACACCACACAGACACACACACACACACCCACACACCACACACACACCAACACACCACACACACAAACCAAGCATGCAAGCAACGTACAACCAAATATACAAAAAGCGCTAATTAGGGACATATGCATATAGACACAAAAATTATGTGTGTATATATATATATATACACATACTTGCATATAGTTAAACACATGTCTGTGTATACACACACATATGTGCGTACACACCTATACATACACGCACACACATATATATGCAAGCATTCACATCAGCATGTATACAGATATCCACACATAAATACATACGTACAAACATACACCACACACACACACACATACACATATATATATATACATATATATTATATTACATATATATATATATATATATATATAATATAAATGTTAAATGTGCGTACATACATGCGAGTATGCATACACACATACATACATACATACATACATACATACATAAATACATACATACATACATACATATATAATATATATATATATATATAATATATATATAGTGGTAAAAGCCAAGCTAAATCGTGTTGTGTTGTCATATAG
>NC_042998.1:190013748-190041248 GCF_006345805.1 Octopus sinensis | reverse complement strand
ATATAAATATATATATATATATATATATATATATCTATATATATATATATATATTTATATATATATAGATATATATAATATATATATATATATATATATATATATATATAAATATATATATATATATATGTGTGTGTGTGTGTGTGTGTATAACTAGCATATAACATGCGCACATGCACGCAGTGTGCACATAAAGTGTTACGGGGTATTGTTTATAATTCATAATTTCCTTTAGAAAAGGAATTAATGGTTTCTCTGCTACTTTTATTCTCTTTTCCTTTTTTTTTTTTTCAAGACTTTCTTTTGTTAATACGGTCATATGCTGTTATCTACTCGGTTCTTGATAATCTTGCTAAAAATTATCTCTCCAACATCCCTCGTAGTCTGTACATCTCTGGTTTTCAGTCTCTCACATTGCATCTCTTCTCCACATACATACATACTATATATATATATATATATATATATATATATATATTATAATATATATATCTATATATTATCTAATATATATTATATATATAGAATAATAATATATTAATACTATATATATATAATGAATACAATCTACAAATAGTATATCCATAGAGGCATACATACATTCATACATATATATATAAATATAGATAGATACATACATACATACTACCATACATGCATACATATACATACTACATATATACATACCATACATGATACATACTATATATATATATATTATATATATATATATATATATATATATATACATATATATATACATGTATGTGTTTGTATGCGCGTATGTATATATATATATTATATACATATATATATATATACATGTATGTGTTTGTATGCGAGTATATATATATATATATATATATATATATAGGGGATAAACACACATGCACACGCGCACACACACATTTACATAAATTCATATACATTCTCGCGCATATTACGCTCATATACAAACACACGCACATCAAATATAGTACAATAGTACACGTATCTATCTGCACGCTCACGCACACATAGAAAATCTCACACACACGCCCACCTTCACATCCTTCACGTAGCAGGAAACAGCGACATTGAGAACCGTGACTGTTCCAGTCTCTGATTACCTGCTGGGTTTATTAACTCCAAATCAGTGGGGACCTGAAATCGAACGAGGAGACTGGCCGTCGGCAGGAAAAATTCCATGCTGCACTAAACATGGATTTACAGTACAACTACCATTTTATCTACCATTTCTAATATATCTAATGGTTTCTTACTTAAATTGATGCCAGCTTACATGTCTTGCCAGCAGGTAGCCATACATGTCTGTATGTCAGTATCGTGCTGTGTCTGTTGTTGTTGTTGTTGTTAGTGTTGTTTTGTTTCTATTGTTAATGGTTTCATTGTTTTCAACTGCTTTGTACTGAAGCTATAGTGGCACAGATGGTACTATTATCTACTCCTCTACTACGTTCATAAGTCTGTTCTAAGTTCCATTTGTGTATCTATATTGATCCTCTTCAACACAGGCACACACTTACAGTCACACACAATATACATACACACACACACACACACACACACATACACACATACACACACACACACACCTACGCAGTCATGCGTACGCGCACACATGCACACGCAATATTTCGGCTGATCCAGTAATAATCTGTTACTCTGGATCAGATCAAATAATTAGTACACACATCTATGTTACTGAGTACTTTTCGCACGTTAAAATCAATGAAAATATAAACACACACACACACAAACCACACCACACACACACATACACACAACACACACACACACAACACACACACACACACACACACACACATACACACATATATACAAACTTAGATTAAAAAAAAACAGATTTGTTCCAGCCAAAGTTTGGCCTAGTCCGTGTCTAACTTACTAACATCATTTATCCTACGAGGTTATTATTATTATTATTATTATTATTATTATTATTATTATTATTACTATTTATTATTATTATTATTATTATTATTCTTATTATTATTATTATTATTATTATTATTATATTATTATTATTATTATTTATCATATTATTATTTGTTTCTTAATAGACCGACGTACAGACCTTGCCTTACATACAAAATCTTCACATCTTCGTAGACAGAAAGAAAAAAATAACAAAGATCAGTTAAAGTAGTTTCAACTTTGTATTGAGATTTAGCAATTGAATCATCCCTCTCTGTCCACTGAGGTACTGCTTATAAATCCATTATTACTAAAAGTTTAAGTAAAACGGATTGATCGATTAGCATATATGATGAATTTTTGGGTGGCTAGTTCTGTTAATAAGTTGTAGGTGTGTTAACAGTACGTTTATATGCAACCTAGTTACTTGGTAGCATACTTCCGACAGACTGAGGTTTGACAAATGTTCTGCGGACTATTGCGCTCTAGTGGAGAAGTGATGCTCTGACTTGTTTTGAACCAATCTATCATCAGTCTACTATAACAAGAGAAGCAGTAGTGATGTTTGTTGCAGCCGAAATGCTGAGTCTTAATACAAATACAGAAATGAAGAATCTTTCAAATATGTGAAACTGGTGAACCTTGAATCAAGGGGAAAGATACAAAATACACCAATATGGTCATTGCAAAGTTTCTCTCCGCTTCGATAAAGATCCTTGTCCGCTCGATAGATATTTACTCTTCCTGAGCTAATCTCGTATAAACCTTGTTTCATTTAGTTTATCTAACATGTTTATTTAACGTAGCTTAATTTTTTTCCTTTCTGTTTTTAATTGAGTTACATCGGAGTCAAATGTTGACAGATTATCAATATTTCGTGTTCTGCAGTGTATACTGTAGGTATTGATTATTGCATCCAATAAGTTTCGAATACGAGAACAGTGTTGACTGAAACGGTAGAGTATGGGGCGCTAAGACAAGCGGCTGTAGGTCATGCTCTCCATGGTGTTTTGGACGAAAACTTTTGACTAACACCAACCAAGTCCACCAAACTTTCAATACAAACCGAAGGAGTTATAGCTCATTGGTGTAAACATCAACTGCACAATACTTTGTTCGCTAGCTGTGCTGATTTCGGTGGTTCATTCCGAAGGATGACAGCGATTGTCCAACGACTAACTATATGTCTTTATATATATATATATATATATATATATATATATATATATATATATATATATATAGAAAACTAAGAAAACCCACTATCAAAAGCTGAGTTTTAAAACATGTTTTATATTATTCAGTATATATATATTATTCTCTTCTTCTTCTTCTTCTTCGTTTCTTCTTCTTCTTATTATTATCTTATTATTATTATTATTATTATTATTATTATTATATTATTATTATTATTATCCCTATTCACTTAACGGTACAGAAACCGTGATTAAATGGTGACCCTAAATTTGGAAAAGATTAGTTTGGCAAAATACGGTGCAAAGTTCCGAATGAGAAATATTATTTTTTTTAACCTTTGTTTCATAAAATTACATCCCTCCTTGTTAACATTTCCCGTCCATCTTCTATCCGTAACCATTTACAGTTCACATCAACCACACACTCGTTACCCTATTGAATTATTCAGTCCCGAAGAATTTCTAATCAACAGATTAAAAAAAAAACAACCAAAAATCATTCATTGCCATTGACTAACCTTGAATTGGTTTTGATAGATTATCACGCGTTATTTTGACTGTTGCATTACTGTATAAATCCGGAACGTACGTAGTTATAAAACACGCAATTTCTCCCATTTCAATGGTTATTTTCGAACATTGGATTCAATATTCTCTCATCTTGAAATGAGTACCACTTTCCATATATTATTCATATTGATAGGAAATATGTTCATCTGAGTCATAACGGATCCCTAGAGTAATAAACATACGAGTCGACCTTCGGTGCTCCACAGCGATTTCTACATCTCGTAAACAGTTTAATGATTCATTGTGTACAATTGTGATTGGATATAAAAAAGAGAAGACAATAAAAGTAAAGTCTGAGGAAACTAGTGATGGTTTATGTTAGTAAAAAAAAAGATCAAGCTATTAATAACATTAATAAATTAGATGGTCATGAGGTGGTGTGATTTGTCACGTTTAGGTAGGTCTCTTCTTTGAAGAAAAGATTAAGTATCACTAAGGTAGATTGTCTTACCTGTTCCTAATTTCCAAACCTTCTTATGTGAACTGTTTTGTTATTGACGTTGCTGTTTAACCTCACGTCAGTTCCCATTAGATATCAAAGACATTCCAAAACATCTGTTTTTTATATGTCGGCTATAATGCATCTTGATCTACATAATCCGGTGTGTTCTGCTTTTACGATAGTTTGGTGTAATTTGAGATTTGGATATTTTTCTAGCAGGTCGAGCAACCAAATAAAACTCTATAACCAAAGAAATACTTTTCTTGTGTAGACGAAATATTCAGTGATTTAGAAAACAAACTTAGAAAACCCACAATCAAAAGCTGAGTTTAAACATGTTTCCTCTTATTCAGTATTAAAGAAGGTGACTGTAAAACGTAAGACCTTTAATGAGATCTTAAGGGTGAAAGCCATCTTCCATGGTATCGAATGAATTTGTGTCTTTCAAATACATCAAAAGAATTTACAGTCAGTGTCACTTTCAAAGCGATAGCTAGAGCAATGCATTTATTAAACAGAATTATTAAATAAATGTGCGACAATGTGAATCTGTCACTGTCTGTCTGGGTATGTATGTGCATAGCATATAAGTAAATGGTGATCAGATCTTAATTCCACAGTTAAATAGTGGAAGGATAACCGAAGTATGCAATGCTGTTATTGATTTCTAATATGGCTCAAAGCCACTCATTTGTAGGGGATGGTCACAGTCGATTAAATCTATTCCAGTATATAGCGCTTCACTAATAACGGTAAATATAATTTCATACATAGACAAAGGGTCAGAAATTTTGGGGAGAAGTTACTCAATTAAATTGACCCCAGTATTTTTCGGCTACTCTATTTTCATCATCCCAGAATTATGAAAGGCAATTCCAGTGGGATGTGAACTCAGTAAGTTAAGAACCGAAAGAAATACCGCATGGCATTTTGCTCGATGCTCTAAGGATTCTGCCATTCCACCACTGTTTTACAATTGTTTCAAAGCTGTACATTTTTTCAAAGCTTTAATTTGGAGGGAGGCTGTTAATCGATTATATGTTTATCGACACTCCGAAAGGATGGATGGATGGTAAATCGACTTCGGTGAAATTTGAATTCAGAACGTAAAGTCAGAAGAAATGCCGCCAAGCATTTTCTCCGGCGTTGCTATTGGTTTCAGATTTTCGCAATAGCCCAGAATTTCGAGGTAGAGGAAAGACGTTTACATCGACCTCAGTTCTTGATTGGTACTTTAAATTTTTTGATCCTGAAAGATGGAAGCAACAAAAGGAACTAAATTGATAAGGATGATGATGAGGCTGATGATGATGCTGCTGCTGCTGATGATGATGATGATAACGAGGAGGAGGAAGAGGAAGGGAAGAGAGGAGAAGGATAATGATGGTGAAGATGATGTGATGTTTCCAATGATTATGCTTGAGGGTGGGGGTCTAATGGCGTTTGTGTCAGGATTTCAATTAGGCATGTTCAGTCCGTCAGAAGGAATAGACGCAGTCGGTGCCGCATGAACAGAAAGAGGTATAAAGTTTAGTATTCTATCCAGTTCACCCTTTGTAAACGTCGCTTGTGAAATAGAACTTAACAGCGTCTAACTTAATACAATCATATATTATAAAATCCAAGATATAATTATGTGTGGGTATATTTTTCATTTTTTTTTCATTTTCATCTAGTTTCAGCTCACGAGCTGTGGCCATGCTGGGGTACCGCTATTCGGTGTTGCTACATGATTTTACTTCACGAATGCTTTTTAGCAATTGACATTTGGTGCATGAGAGAGTTTGATGCAGCTGCCCTCATCTGCACCTCCTGCCGTGAAGTTGGTTCATCTGGACAACTGACAGAAAGAGGTCCAGCTTTATTTTAAAGACATCCGCATCCACCCCATGCAGGTCTCTCAGGTCCTTCGGGAGGATATTGACGAGCTGAGGACCTTTGAAGCCCAGGCTATCGCAGCATCTTGTCCTACATCTTGATGGCAAATTTGGAGTCCTTGGCACTATGCAGTGGCGCCCAGTTCTAGTATTTGTGTAACTCTCGATGCCAAAGTTTGGGACAAGTCCTTCCATATGTATATGCTGTTGCCTTAGGCATCATAGAATGAACATCGTTATGACCAAGACCAATCTATATATGACCATTCCTGTGTCTTAGATTTGTGTATTGGTCCGGAACATACATGGTTAGAAAACACTCCATTTCTCCCATTTCAAAGGTTATTTTCGAACATTGGATTTGATAGTCTCTCATCTTCTAATGCACCCTTGACTAATACCAGAGAATATGACATGAGGAAGCAGGAGTAGGAAAGCTAGAAGAAATGAGTAAGGAACAGCTAGAAAGTGAGAAAGAGTGAGTAATGAGCAACAAGGGAGAGTCAGTAAGAAAGCAGGATAATGCTACAGTGGACGTAAAGAGGGCAAAGAGTAAGAAGAGAGGAAGAGAGTGAATGAACATGTCACCAATTGATGGAAAAGACAGAAAGAAAGAGTGATAGAGCGTGAAAGTTCAGGAGAGGAAGATAGAAATACTACAAAGAGAAAATACACTAAACAGACGACACACTGCTGTCGTAAAGCCAACTTGAAAGAACGACATGACACGTGGCCAGTATATAAGCTGAAAAGGACGTTTTCCTGTTATGTGGAAGCCAAAGATTTTTCTTTTCATATACGTTATATATTAAAGATAATTAGAGAAAATATCGGGAAATATGGAAAGACAATAGTATTAGTTCATTAAATTTGTGTTTATTTTAATACTAAATTCAAGATTAAGGCAGCAAGCTGGCAGAATCGATAATATGCCAGAACACATATACATACATACTCAAATCCACCCCCCCCACACACACACAGGTACATGTTCAGAAAAGGTACATATTCAGAAAAGGTAAATAAATTCTTATGAAAACTTTATAATAAATTTTAGCGAAATCACCATTGTAATTGTGCAGGTTACATGTGTGTGAGTATTTGAGAGTACATATGCTAGAATAAGAAAAGAACAGAGAGAGATGGGGGGGGGATAAGAAAGAGAAAGAGAAAGAGAGTGAGGAAGAAAGAGGGAAAGAGTGTGTTGGCGTTGGTATGTGCATGTGTCTGTATGAGAGTACACACGTCAAAATCTAATTCAATGGCTATTCACACATATATACACATGCACAAGCACAAATGCATATGTACATACATATTTATGTGTGCACTTACCAGCAAAGTGTCGTATGCAAAGCAAAATATGAATGATGTAATGTAGTGTTATGTTTACAGCCGTTTCTGATGAACAATGACTGGCGTGATATACATGGTTATGGCAACAGTCATTGTTTAAACGAAACAGCTGTAAAGATAAAACTTGAATATATAATTCATGTTTTGTAAATTAAATAATTACAACCACTTTTGTTTATGAATATACATGTGTGTATGTGTGTGTGTATGTGTGAGTGAGTGTGCATATATATGTATATGTATATATATGTATATACACTCGTAAAATAGACAGGTATAATAGGTTATATAAATTTATATATTTGTTATAGGCATACAGCTGTTTCCGAAATACATTTAGGTGTGTTCATGGTTCGGTTTTATCAATCTTTTGATTGATGAAATTGAAGAATGAATGCAGCTGTAAGCCTATAATAAATAAATGAATGCATATAATACATTATTTATGTGTATTTTATGTATTACTCTGTAAATAAACACGATCTTAACTGAGTACTGTAACCATGGATTTACAAATTTGACTAGTGATCGCCTTCGACTTCGGTCTTCGACCTCGGTTTACCTGGAGTACAATAGCTATCACAAGACATTGAAAGACTTTGTCTTACTCCAGTGTGTCTTCTCTGTCTCTCACTACACACACGCACTCAGAACTTCCTGATATGATTCTCGTTATTACTTATATTATGAACTCACATGTTCCTTGGGTTGAGAATATGTTGTTTGTTTTTGTAGAATTTGACTTCATAAAACGGTATTGAAACTAAATACTACAGAAGATTTACGTTTCTATTATCAAATCAATGAAAGATCCTCTATAAGGTCAGTGACCCGCGAGAAATAGCAACTAAATCTCTGTCATGAGTCACACCTACCGTCTTTAACTCATTGAATAATGTAGTCGGACCTAAGTAACAGCAGAAAAAAGATGTGATGGTCATGGCTGTAGTGTCTTTGATAATTGGTTTGCTGGATTAGCACTGAGTTAAATTAAGGGAAAAAGCATTTTATAAACATCGTTCGAGGAAGCTGGTGATGGTTTGCGTCGGTAAAACCTTATACAGCGAAACGTGTTTTTCGCTGGCTTACAGTGCTGAGTTTAGGTTTGCCAGTGGGCGTTGTCACTGATAGAAACGTTCACACCAAGGCACAATTCCATCACCTCTATGTCGAACTTAGCTCGGTAGAATATTGAACTCTTCATTTAAACGTGTCATATGTTTTAAGTGTCCCGCAAAGTGCACGACTTGGTTTCAGTGTCATTTCATGTACGTCGATAGAATCTACGGAAAAGGTCTGAATGTCGCAATACCCCATTACTCTTCTAATTCAGAAGCCATGTGTCTAATCAAAAGAAAATCAATATTTAGGTTTCAGGTTTTTTTCAGCTTATTCACACGGCTTGATTATTCATTTAGGCTGTTTTATAACATGCTCGATGCCAGAAAAGCACACACAGCTTGTACTCTTTCTTCTGCATATGCAATGTTCATAACAGCATTTCAAGTCGCTGTGTTGTCAATACAAATACATTGATGTACACACGTTATATAGCACGCCTATAGTGTTTTAACAAAACAGTCAATTCCACGAGTAATATGACGACCTTTATAAGAATATTGGAGGTGGAACAGTCACGTCTCCCCTTCCCATTGAAAATTAGAGCTAATTCTTTCCATGTTGTCTCAAATTAAATATATTTTTTAAAACTTTTTTTTGTTGTAAATCTAGAGTTTGTTTAATTTTATTATTTTTACCTTGCATTTTATTATATTTAAAGAGCAAATACACTACTACTCTGTTAGAGAGAGTTAGGCACATAAAAAGTGTCGGGAGACACTCGGTTTGGAAAGTATGCCCTCAAGAGAAATTGCGGTCAGTCAAGCTAATGGACTCTAGTCATACTTAACAAACACCGCCATCTTTCATTGCATATCCGTAGAGAGCTTTTGTTAATGACGGAGTTGGTTGTTCGATACAATTTGACAGTCTCAAGTTCAAACACATTACTATAAATTCTGTTTTATGAGAGTTTAGTTGATTTTTTTTTCCTGGTGTTCAGTTTAATTTTTCCTTTAACAACATTCCATTTCCTCCCTGTATTTTGTGTATATCATTCTCTTATTTCGATCCTGTCATTTTTATTTCTTCTACAATTTGTGTGTCTTATCCTATCCATACTTTCACTTCCATTAACATTACTCTTTGCTGTCTATTATATTGTTTTGTTTCTCACCCATTTTGCACTGTAAGATAGATTTTTCTAAAAGACCACCCACTTGAGAATTGCATGATTTTTGTTTTGATTCCTACTGGAAAGAAGAAATGTGTAATGGCTATCCTACATTTGGCTGGATTACATGTATATCACGTAATATCAGACTACGTATGTATGTATGTATGTATGTATGTATGTATGTATGTATGTATGTATGTATGTAGTATGTATGTATGTATGCATGTATGCATGTATGCATGTATGTGTGTGCGTGTTTTTTTGTGTGTGTGCATGTATGCATGTATGTATATGCATGTATTTGTGTATATATATGATAGATAGATAGATAGACAGATAGATAGATAGATAGATAGATAGATAGATAGACAGATAGATAGACAGATAGATAGATAGATAGATAGATAGATAGATAGACAGACAGATAGATAGATAGATAGATAGATAGATAGATAGATAGATAGATAGATAGATAGATAGATATAGATAGATAGATAGACAGACAGTATAGAATACCATAGACCATGTTTATATTATATCATATTAGTAGGCATGTTTCCTGCATTGACTCTGACAAGCTAAGAAAGGGGCGTCTACATAGTCATTTAACATACTAGAAATGGCAGCCAAACAACATTCACATAACATTCTGCTGAGTAGACATATCATATTGGATAAGGAGATTGATTGATTCTTAAAAGACTGGGTTGTTAGAGCTAGTAAGCCTTTGCTTGCACGCAGGGCTGAGCTGGGTCTAAATAACATTTATTATGATTCACTGACGTGACCCAATAAGACCAAAGCAATTCGAGAGTTCTTCCCTTACTGCCAAAGACCAAACTCATCTATAAAGTTATAAAAATTATCGTTATATATTTACAGACAGTAGGGTGTAAGATGATAGACTGTCATAAAGCATTGTTTACAGTATTTAATTTCGTTCTTGTAGATTATGAGTAAAAATCTCATAGGAGTTGATTTTAGCTGTCATTTCGCTCGCAACGTTAAAATCTCTCTCTATATAAAGCTGAAGTTGTCTGTGTATGGCAGGTTTGGTAGCCTTTAACTAACACTGTCGCCTCTGAGACTCTGCGGCACAAGTTGACCAAAATTGAAAGTATAATAGAAGAAGGCTTGCTCTTCCTTCCGTAGAAGAAAAAATTCAAATCGAACCATGTTAAGACCAAAAATTATTTACATCAAAAAGGTGCTTTTTTTTCTATGAAAATCCCTATTTTTACGATTTTTTTTTATTGCTGTGTCGCCATTTTTGGGTGTATTTCAACCAGAAAAATGTTCACTTAAAGAGAATAATAAGCTACATAATGCAAAATTTTTACTTTAAAAAATTCCAATTCTAAAGGGTCGAAACAAACCCGAGCAACACCGGGCGATACTGCTAGTAAACACTAATCTTATACTGGAGTCACTAAATCAATCATACTGCCTAGTTAAAAACTGTCAGTATAAGAAAATCAATAGCAAACTGGATACTAATATACTGAATTTAGTGAGGTAAGAAAAATTAATTTATTAAAATTCATAGTGACAAATCATTAACATAATATCTATTCTGTGTAAAAAAAAATTAAAAGAAACACTCCTGGAATTTAAATTAATTAAAAACAGAACGCTGTGTGGAATGAACCTGACTTTTACAGTATGGTAAAAACTCCGAACATATTTCAGTATCATTAAAACTCATCAGCGAAGGAAAGTTTAAGTGCTTCTACCAGACTTTAGAATGAATGATCTCTGAACGTCCTGGTACGTAAAATAACCATTACGTATCAGTTTAACAGTTGGTAGCTTTACCTTTTAAAAGTAAATCTGAAAAATTTTTCTTGGTTATAATTTCTTTATGCAATTTCAAATTATTTATAATTCTACTTCTGTTGAGCAACATGTAGTGTTGCCCACGAGAAAAGACAGTAGAAGAAAGGTGACGTCCTACTTGAGCAAATAATTGTCATTGAATTTCCTTAATGATCATTACAAACGCCGGAATAACAGAAAATGACCGTCTGTTCAGATAAAGAAAGGATTGATATCACTGTGTATTAAATTTAAGGAATGAAATGAATTCCGTCCCTCGTTTCTTCCTACAAGTTCTTAATTTTCGATGAAGGTAGAAATAGGGAAGAGATCTTATCAATTTCTCTCTTCTAATTAAACAGTTAAGTGTGTCTAATATCTTTATAACTATGCCAACATTTAGTTGAAGACAGAGTGAGGACATATTTAAAAATTCATTTGGAGAATCTGTTTATAGTATTCATCCATCTCTCTCTCTCTCATTCATATTCTGTGTGTGTGTGTGTGTGTGCGTGAGCGCGTTTATATATATATATATATATATATATATATATATATATATTTATGTGTATATATATTTATGTGTATATATATTTATGTGTATATATTTATGTACATATATATATATATATATATATATATATACACACATAAATATGTATACACAAACACACACATATATACAAATATATACATGTATGTACATATGTATATACATATATATATATATATATATATATATATTATATATATATACACACACACACATATAAATATGCATACACAAACACACACATATTTACAAATATATACATGTATGTACATATGTATATGTATATATATCTATCTCTCTCTCTCTCTATATATATATATATATATATATATATATATATATATCATTTCTTAGTCTTTGTAGACATATATACAAATATGTGTATGTGTATGCATGTGTGTGTACGGGGTGCGCGTACGTGTGTTTGCATGTATGTATAATTTTCAAACGTTTATGCCGTACAGTTCGTCTGGAGGCATTATACGTAAAAAGTTCTAAAAGTTTTCTTTTTTTATCCGTTATCAGTATTTTTCTTTTATTGATAATTTCTCATTAAAGGGGCTCGTGACTATGTGAGGCTCGTAAAAATAGTTAACGTATGAGACGATGTAGAAGCAAATTTGTCTGAAACAGAGAAAATACATGTGCCATACGGTAGCACGCATATACAGGTTTATCATACAGGCGCACGCACAAACAAGCACAAACACGCATAGACTCAAGCACACGTATAGAGTGCACATATATATGCATCTCAACATATAGACACACACGCGCAGACACCGCTCTCATGCACAAGCAAACACGCGCTCTTCACACGCGCACAAACATGGACGACAGGTTTTTAACTCAACACTGTTTCTGTGTGTTATTCTTTTCGCTTGCAATATTTACGTTTCCTTCCACCATTGTTCGCCACTGTCGATATTTCAACATTGAACAGGCCATTGTTCAATAGATCATCAAGCCATATCTCCCTTCGACGGTGTTTAGGCGTTCATTCCGGAAATATATCTAATATAGATCGGATGCTTCTCTCTACAAGCCACTCCAAATCATGACAGTGTGTAAACTTCCGATTTCCTGTCTTTTGTCGTATTTTATAACGATGCAGATATTAATGTCAGTAGTATAATTGATATTGGTTAGAGAGACAATGTTAACAAGTCGGGCTGATGTTGATTGTGGTGCTGGTCGTGGTGGAAAGATAAACAAAACAAAATGTGATCGCACATTCTTTCTCTAATTTCAATGGGTCTTTAGAGAATAATTCGTCAATAAACTTCGGACAGACAATTTATAAATATATAAATCATCAAACTGTAGAGTTAATTGTTATTGTTTCTATCGTTGTTGTGGTTATTATTGTGCATTTTGTTTTTGTGTTGTAGTTGTTTAACTCTTAGGTAGTCCTCATTGAGTAGATCAATGATCAAAGATGTTTCATATGTAACTGTTCCGTCCCTTTTTTTTTTATTACCGGTATCTAGATCTAGAAAGATCTAGATAATGCGGCGATCTGGCAGAAACGTTAGCACGCCGGGCGAAATGCGTAACCGTATTTCGTCTGCCGTTACGTTCTGAGTTCAAATTCCACCAAGGTCGACTTTGCCTTTCATCCTTTCGGGGTCGATAAATTAAGTACCAGTTACGCACTGGGGTCGATGTAATCAACTTAATCCCGTTGTCTGTCCTTGTTTGTTCCCTCTATGTTTAGCCCCTTGTAGGTAGTAAAGAAATATGTATTTCGTCTGCCGTTACGTTGTGAGTTCAAATTCCGCCGAGGTCGACTTTGCCTTTCATCCTTTCGGGGTCGATGAATTAAGTACCAGTTACGCACTGGGGTCGACGCAATCGACTTAATCCGTTTGCCTGTCCTTGTTTGTCCCCTCTATGTATAGCCCCTTGTGGGTAGTAAAGAAATAGGTATCTAGATCTAGTATGTTTCTCTTCGCTTTTAAGACAGTAGGTTTATATCTGGTTGCTGTCAAGCAATGTTAAAGAGTTCCCCTTGTTTGTCGCAGTACTATTGCTGTAGTTGACAAAAGCACTATTATTGTTATTGCTGTTTAAACAAAGGTTGATGCTGACGAAGCTGACATACGTTTATATTATGTTTTTATGGGGATTTAGGATTACATTAAACGATGTGTTACATTTTAGAATAAAAGGATATGAATTTGCTGCTATTTCTAGCAGGTCGTGTTGAACTACTTGTAAGAGATATATGCTAATTAAGTGTATGTCTTTCTCTTTCTCTTTTATTTGTTTCAGTCATTTGACAGCTGCCATGTTGGCGCACCGCCTTTAGTCGAGCAAATCGACTCCAGGACTTATTCTTTGGAAGCCTAGTACTTATTCTATCGGTCTCTTTTGCCGAACCGCAAGTTACGGGGACGTAAACACACAGCATCCGGTTGTCAAACACAGACACATAAACACACACATATACATACATAATACATACATATATATATATATATACATATATACGACGGGCTTTCAATTTCCGTCTACCAAATCTACTCACAAGGCTTTGGTCGGCCCGAGGCTATAGTAGAGGACACTTGCGCAAAGTGCCATTCAGTGGGACTGAACCCGGAACCATGTGGTTCGTAAGCAAGCTATTTACCACACAGCCACTCCTATGCCTATGTCTAAATGTCATCTTCGAAAGTTTAGTACATGCTTTCATTTTACAGTGGAACGTACAAAACATCCTTTTTTCTTTCATCGTTTTATTTTCTAATTTGATGAAATATGTAAAATAGTGAGGTTTAATGCTCTGAAATCGAGCAGTAATTTTTTAAAAGTTTTAAATACACATCAACTTTTATAAAAAACAAAAACAAAAAGAAATATTTCTATTCATAGGGCATAATAGCTACATATTTTAGAAGTAAAGAAATTTAAATTTTAAATAACGAAAGAATAGATTTTTTAAAAATGTTTGATGGACTCTCAAGCCGCGTACTAATCCTTTAAAGATAAGATTTTTAAACCAAAAGAACAAAATTCTTGGTCAGACTTCTTTCCATGACACTAAAACAATTACTTAGTACACCTGTAAACACACGAAACCTGTCTCTTGAAAGATGATGCAAATTGAAACGGCTGATGGAAAAGACCGATGTTATTGGAAATTTAAGCTAGCCTCTCACAGAATTATGGAAAAGAAGAATGACTGCTAACGTTCTATCTTCCGTCTCCAAACTGATACTGTGTAGGTATCTATGCCACGATCATTCAACAGATACTAGATCAACCTAGACAGTATCTGACATACCGCACAGTAACTGTTGTTAGAAAGCTACCAACTATTCAACACTTTTTCCCAGTATTTTTCAGCTCAATGCTGTTCCTCACCACAGATTGTAACTGTAAAATATGCTTCTACGACAGATGTACTAAAACTCTGTAACGGTGGAAGACGAGTCACTAAGATTCATATACCTCATGAAACCGGAACCAATAAATGTGCCAAAAGAGACATTTTATTCTATGCAATCCTCTTATACCATCAGATATACTACTTGAATAAAAGCGTCGTTAGTTTCCAGTGATATCAACAAGTCTCAAGGTTACTATTGTTTGAATTACTAATCATTGTTTTTCTCGTGGTAAACTCAATGTCGTATGGAATATGCAGACATACTTTTGTCAGAGTACCAAATCGTTGATCGGCTCGGAGCTATAGTAGAAGACACTTACCCAAGGTGCCACGGAGTAGGACTGAACCGAGAGCCAAGTGGTTGGTAAGCAAGCTTCTTGCCATACAGCCATCCCTATATGCACACACACACACACACACAACACACACATATATATATATATACATGTGTATATTTAGGGCTAAACCACTATGTGGATAACCGTACGCTAGAAGAAGATCATATATGATCTAGCGACGTAGTTAGATCTTATGTGATCTTCTTCTAGCGTATGGTTATCCACATAGTGGTTTAGCTCTAAATATACACATGTATTGAATTTTTTTCTGATTTTTCAGATTTTTTATATACGCTAGGCTACTGGTTTTAAATGATATTAATTAAATTAATATTCAATTTATCTCCCTCATTATATATATATATATATATATATATATATATATATATATATATTATATATATATATATATATATATATCTGTACAAACACATATACACAGCACATGGGCGCGTAGATATATATGCATACAAGTTAGCGACTGATTTGTTCGGACGGGCTGAAAGTTATCTAAATGGTTGGAAAAATTGCCTAAGTGCGGAGCGTTCCTCATGACCTGAGAACGATTGAACATTTGGTGTATCAGCAGCAGCAACAGCAGCAGCAACAGTAGCCACAGCATCCCCCACCAACACCAGTATCAACACCAGCACCAACACTAACACACACCAATACCACCCTCCCTGGAACATCAACTGATGATCGGATTGCATGTGTGTGTGTGTGTGCAAGCGTGTATTTGCGCGCGTCTGTGTGTATTTGCGTATATATATATAATATATATATATATATATATATGCAAATACACACACATATATATATATATACGCAAATACACACACACATATGTATATACGCAAAAATACACACACACTCATATATATATATATATATATATATATACATATATATATACGCAAATACACACATATATACATACATACATATATATATATACGCAAATACACACATATATACATACATACATATATATACGCAAATACACATATATACATACATACATATATACACACATATATACATACATACATATATACGCAAATGCACCTACATACATACATACATACATACATACATACATACTACATACATACATACATACATACATACATACATACATACATACATATACATACATACATACATACTACATTATATATATATTATATATATATTATATATATATATATATATATATTTATATATGTATGTATGTATGCATGTGTGTAGATAAATAGATATAGGAAGGAGATGTCTGCCTGAAGCGAAATGTTAATTCCTGCAAAACATTTGTCAGTTTCCGCTGACATATTGCTGAAAGAATCGATGCGACGAAGAGCATTCTGGAAGATAATAACTCACCGGTGCTTGTTTCATAGTTCCATAAATCATTGGACAAAACGTGATACTGCAACATTCCTCGTCGTCTCTATTTGTCTGCACACTTTATGTGTCACTTTGCTTTCCTATAAACAAAATATTCTCCTACACAGGACAGAAATTTGTTTATTTTATTGTTGTCACGTATTCTGTCGTCTCCGACAAAACATTTAAATAAAGGAACAAACAAAAAAAATTATGATTTATTTATTTATTTATTTACTTATATACTGGCAGCCGGGTGTTTTAGTGTAAGCCCGAGTTCTAAACATGTATACGTACATATCTATCTATCTATCTATCTATCTATCTATCTATCTATCTATATGGTTATTCTATATGTGACCGCGTGAGTATCGTTGGCGATGTTTTTCATCCGTCTTCCCTTCCTCGGATCTTTCCTTTTTATATGTTTCTGACGAAGAGCTCCACTCGAAAGGCTAAATCCTCCTCCCTTCCTTCTTTCCTTTCCTGAGCGTCCAATAACACTATACGTGTTCCACGTCTTCGCGTTTTCTCTTTGTGCTTTCATGTTTGGATTAACTATATATATATATATATATGTGTGTGTGTGTGTGTGGTGTGTGTGTGTGTGTGTGTGTGTGGTGTGTGTGTGTGTGCGTGCGTATACAGACGCAAATAGGCGTACGAGCGAAAGGATAAAAATACTCGATATGTAGTGCGGATCTTACACGTATTCAATAGAAGCTTGATTAGTGATGCATTACTTAAAGTTTCACAAACTCAAGGTCTGAAATTTGTTTCCGCAGCCACATTGCTGAACTCAGAACGTAAAGGCAGACTAAATAATAATAATAATAATAATCTTTTCTACAGAAGTCACTTAGCCTGAAATTTTTGAGGAAGGACTAGTCGATTAGATGGAACCCAGTGTTTCACTGGTACTTAATTTATCGACCCCAAACGAATGAAAGGCAAAGTCGACCTCGGCGGAATTTGGAATATAACGATAATAATAATCCTTTCTACTATAAGAACAAGGCCTGACATTTTAGGAGTGGAAGCTAGTAGATTACATTGACCCCCAATGCTCAACTGGTACTTATGTCATCGACCCTGAAAGGATGAAAGGGAAAGTTAACCTCAGCGGAATTTGAACTCAGAACGAGAAGACGGACAAAATGTCGCTAAGCATTTTGTCCGGCTTTCTAACGATTTTGCCAGCTCGCTGCCTTGATAATGATAATAATAATATTAATAATGATAATGTTCTTTATTGGTTTCAAGGGCCGAGCATAAAACAAAACAAAACAAAACAAAAAAAAAACGATACATAACAAAGGACAATTAGGATTTAACTCAAAAACACGTGTATACAATAAAACCTATAACAAAATTTTAACAATAAAATTCCCCGAAAGGGTAGAGTACTACCCAGGGCCAATCAAGGAACCCCACACAATTATTTCAAGGATGTGCGGGTTACTTAGTTGCCACCTCTTTCTACTCCTTGCATGCACCTCTCTCCTCTCCTCTCCACTCTCCCCGGCTTACAGGCGCATGTTCAGAGTAGGCCCATTCACACGGGCCATCCTCACCACATTCACTCACCTTTCAACCAAAATCCTGAGGAGCAGCAGTTTCCTCTCTACCTTCACTTTTCTTTTCAATTGAAACTTGCAAACATCGATGTGGCCTTGACCAAAGAGGAAAGTATCTGTCTTTAGTCTTTTCAAGCTCATCCACCACACTAGCTTTTTCGCTATAGCTACCAGATAGAGGAAAACTGCCAAAAGAAAGTGGCGAGCCTATCTTCACGATGGAGTCATCCAATAACCGGATATGTCCTACACGCGACTGCAGCCGTTCGACAACGCTTCATAAATCAGCAATGCCCGGACACTGGGAGAGTGTGGACAGAAATGTTTCATCGCCCTGCGCACGTCTCGTACAGATCCGTCTGACTGTACTTCTGTGCTTGTAGAGCTTATCTAGAATTGGCAGAATCCTGCGATAGCACTACGAAGCCAGAGATTTCTGGAACTTATTCATAGAGCCCGGTCTGAAAGTCCTCCAGAAAAAAAAACCCCAATTAATTGATCTTCCAGAACACCCAGAGTATTCCTGGGGACATCATTGCTCTTGCATGCCACTAACACCCAATAGAACTCCAATGTGAATCTTCCACTGACCACACAGCCCAACTGGCAGAGAACTGTGAGGGCTTGCCGACACTCCAGGTGACAAGAGCCTTGCCTCGGTCTACGCTTAAGCCATGACTGTAGCTCCGTTAATGAGACAAGCTGCGGAAAAATTCTGTCTGATAAACAACGACCACAACTGCTCAGCATCAAGGAAACGCTGGAGATTTCGCAGTCTCAGAGCATTTCTGCACATAATTATATCACGATATGCTCAGTCTTACATTTTGCGGCTGTTGACAGCACATAGACCGAAACACGTCCCTTCCACAGAAAGCGGAAGAGTATGCGCCCCAGCTTGATCAACCATGAAACAGGGCAAGGGACGACTATCAGACAGTAGTAGACGACAGAAGAGATGCACACATTCACCACCTCTGCCAGACCCCCCAGGAACAGCTTCCTTCCTGCTCATTACTGGGTGAGCCTGACCACTCTGCTCGTTACCTCTTCAAAGTTTTTGTCTACCTGGCGTACCGGACCAAATAAGACCCCCGAGAAATTTAACCAGCCCTTCGTTCCTGCACCCTATGGCGCTGTCGGTCAGCAAGTACCTGTCTCTCTGATGCTGAGCTTCAAGCCCACCGATTCCTCCTGGTTAATCTTTGCTCCTATCACTGCTTCGAGGTAGTGTCGATCATCTCGATTTCCGAGTGTACTGATAAATAAATATTTAATCATAATTACCAACACACTCACGCACGCACATGTATGTAATTTTATAAATAGGATTCATAAGTTCATGCACAGATCTCTCGGCCTTTAACTCATTTTGTAACTTAAGTCGATTAAAAATATTATATATATTTTTCCGACTATATTTTACAGGCGCAGGAGTGGCTGTGTGGTAAGTAGCTTGTTTACCAGCCACATGGTTACAAGTTCAGTCCCAATGCGTAGCACCTTGGGCAAGTGTCTTCTACCATAGCCTCGGGCCGACCAAAGTTACGTGAGTGGATTTGGTAGGCAAAAACCGAAAGAAGCCTGTCGTATATATATATATATATATAACGGCGGTGCATTAGCATGGCCGCAGCTATGAGCTGTAACTACAGCAAAAAAATTATATATATATATATATATATATCAGTTATACACACAGACACTCACACACACATACACACATGTAATGTATTGTGTATTGGGAGCGGATGATAAAGGTATATGTTTATATGTTTTTAGAATACTACCCTTTCACAGCTAAGCATAAACAATTGTAGATGTCCACAATTCAGTATTTATACTTTTATAAATTTGACAGAATGTGTATGCAGATCTTTGAATGTTTATGTGTGTATGCGTGCTTTTACGAGTGAGTGCCTGCTTTGCTCAGAATGTGCGTATATGTGTTTTCAGCCATCTTATAGATGTAGCTGAATTTTTATATGATGAATTTAGAGAAATGTGTCAAAGTGTAGGATTTTATATATGTTTAAACGAGTGTTTCTGATTACTTGTGTGTGTGTGTGTGTGTGCGCGTGTGTGTGTGTGCAAGTGGTTTGTTATGATTGCGGGTGTCTGTGAGTGTCTTCTTCAAAAACAAATTGGAGACAATGTGGTTAAATACCGTTGAAGATTCAAGTAGGAGATGAGAATCACGCGAAGAAATAATTTATGAGCGTTTCGGTTTTAAGCGTAATCCTATTTGTCATACGACTGATTCGAGCTAATCGTCAGTTTGGTGCTGAGGTTGTTTTCCTCTCCTCTTCCTATAGTCGTATTAATATTATGATGAAAACCGACAGCTTATTCAGATTTTTATCACCGCAAGAAGAAATCTATTATAAGATACATCGTCAGTTAGTTTGTAAGGGTCAATTGAGTAATATAAACAGAGCCGCAGCCTAGAACAGTTCCTCCGTAGGACGGGCAAATCAATTCAATGAGAGTGCCCCGTATTTCTGTTCTGTTGACATAAAGGGATTGTCCCTTTTTAGAGTAGTTTCATTAAATCAAGTCTTTGTCACTCTTTCCTGCCGCTCCATGGATTAAAAGCCTTTGGTATTAATCTATTTATATTTGTTTTTGAGTTTGTTTCTTGCTTTTCGTTTTCGTTTCAGTAACACAATTTACAACAATAATAATATTAATAATATTGATGACAGTACAGTGCCATCCACATTGAGTATATTGCTACTGTTGCTATTGGTCCAGTTTCTTATGGTTATTGTACATAGAATTGTCACATGCTTCCTATAGCATTCCTATTGGTGTTGTTGCTGAAGTTGTTGCTTTTTTTTTATTCTGAGGACTCATGTACTTTCAAAGGACTCCCCTTAGAAGATGTTTGCATTTAGGATTAATTTATGAGAGGTAGAGGGATTCACAAATAAATGGTTTCGAAACATAAAAATGTCTATCCCATTATCCTGGGTTCGGGAAATGGCTTATCTTTACATGTTTTTAATGAATAGAAAGTTTTGTAAACATAAATTTCCGTTTGTTTATTGGAGATTGAATATGACCACCTTTACGGCAGAGCAGAAGGTACTAGCCACAAATGGAACAGCAGCAAATTCGCCCCCAAAAGTTTTGAAAGTGGATGAAACAACAGATATAAACTATAAAAGTGGCTATGAAGCAAACAGATACACTTATAAATTCAGTCACAATTTCATAAATGGAAAGTTAAACTCATGTGTCATTAACAAAAGCACCACCATCAAAGAAATGCATTCTTTGCTAGTGTCGAAAAAACAATAGAGGTATCGGATAGAGTGGAATATTAGGTAGCCGTCAGCTTCAGACAAACGAGGTTTAGTAGTAGCATTTCAGGAATAAGTCTACTGTTTTGACCTCTTAATTACCTATATTCAGTAGCGTTTCCTTATATCCACAGAGCGTAAATTTCAAGACCCCTAGCTTATGTATGGTAAAATATACACACCACTGACCAATACAGAACATATAGAGGTATTCTCTGGTTTATGAGAACGAGGACATGGAGAGGAGACCAGTTGAAGTGGCGTTTCACACATCTGTGCATAATCTGGCACTGCAGTACAAGGGGAAGATAAATACGAGGCGCACGGTTAGTGATATCTGTAGCAACTTTAACCGTTGGCTTCTCGTCATTTTGGGATACAGTGTAAGAAGGTAGTTTCTAGGAAGGCCGAAGAAGTCTAAATTTGTTAGCCTTGTGTCAAAATTAGAAGCCATTATTTATTTATTTTTGAATTGTTACCAATTGGCATATCATTTTACAACCGAAATGTATCTTTAAGTAAAAAAATTATGAATCCTTCATCCAATTCCGAACTCAAGAAAGCTTTATGAACAATTTTAAAATCCAGACACTTTCTTTATACTGAAGGACATGAATATCTGCCAAATTATTCTGACTGCATTGCTGAAGTCAACTTTATTTTCTAAAATAACTTTAATTTATACATTACCACAGTTAACACTTTCAATCAATTTCTATGTTCAGCAATAAAAAAAAAAAGAACAACATTTTCTTGGAGCACAAAAATATTTGAAAACGTCTTGTCTGTTGTATTTCGTATAGGTTGTTTATTAGAAACCTCCTCCACAGATTTTCATTGGATAAAGAAATGCTTCAAGAAAGAATCCTAATATGAAAAGAAAAGAACATGCAAACAAAAAATGGTAATCAAACGAAACATTTGAATCTAAAGAGCAATTTGGAGAAACGGTAATGATTTAAAATAAACAAGATAAAGTTGTTATAGTCAGTGAGAGGTAGACAGAACATCATTCATAGAATAATTTAACTTGGAGTTCATTTTTAGCGACATGTAGTCATCAATCACAGAATACAAGATGTGCATTACAATAGTACGTTCCCTTGATAATTTAGTGCTTATGTTTAGGAATCTGTACAATTGGTATAAGATTTTAACATACTTTAGGTAAATTAAAGGCTTGAAATAATTAACGAAAAACACGTAATAATTAAAAATAGGCATAAATGGTAATAACCATTAAAGAAATTTAAATTTTTCAAGTCACAAGAAGTCCTAAGAAAAATCATTGTTCTTGAAAATATTGAATTCTTATCATGATACTACAAAGCGTCAGATTTATAAAAGAGCGGGTATAGCTGATTAAAACCTTCCCTTTCGTTCGTTGTTTATTTATAGACTACAGAGGGATGCAAAAAGTCAAACCATGCATAATAAGAACTCAAAACATAAAGGGATATAATTGCAAGATGTTATGTAGGATGTTCAATTGATTTTGCTCATTGGCAAATATCGGTTTCAAATTTTGGCACAAGGCCAGCGGGTGTTTGGGGGCTAAGTTGAGATTAGATACCCCTGCGTTTTGATCGTACGTATTTTGTCGACTCCGGTGGAATTTGAACTCAGAACGTGAAGACAGATGAAATGCCACTAAGCATTTCATCCGTTGTGCTAACGATTTCTCCAGTTGCTACCTGTATGTTTGGAAGAATATTCATGCATAGCATTGCTTCAAAGCAATACATTTAATCAAGTTATAATCACTTAAGAGTTAATCCAAAAGCAAGCCTCGTACATGTATTTATATATTCTTGTGAAAAGAAAGAATAAATTCATCTCAGTGGGATTAAAACTTAGAAAGTAGAGAGTGAATTTCAAACTCTTAGTAATACGGTTTGAATATTCGAATTGTAGCAGATGCTACGGTATTAACTTGTGGTGTCACTTTTAAATTCTAACTTAGTGAACTTAATCTTTTGTCATACTAAAATGATTAAACAAATGCCAGTAATTTTAGGGATATGCGTAATAGGAAAGAAACCTACATCTTGGTAATACCTGGACAAAGAGGAGGATGGAAGCACTTTATATTCCAATCAGAGTCTTGAAAAAAAAACCCTAAGTAGAACACAAAATACTTAATATTGTCAATTCATGGAAGTAACCACGAAATTGAACAGCAAAATTATTCATATATTTTCCCCTCAATCTAGTACATTCTATTATAGGGTATTAAATGTATGTCCTACATCTGTCGTGGCTCTCTTGTTTAACGCCGTCGTTTAAAATAAATTTCGAAATAAATAAATAAATAAGGCTGCGAAGTGGTGGAGTCGCAGAAGTTGGTCAAAATAGCCCATAGTATTAGTTATGATGTTTTATATTGTGAATAAAAATCCCACCGAAACCAAATCTACCAGACAAATACTGGGCTCCATTAAGTCGACCAAATCATCCTATAAAATTTGTGGCACTCTATCAATGTTAGAACTATTATTGTTATCACAATAAATCCTAATCAATCCAAAAAAAAAAAAGAAAAATTGATGTTGATGTCTAAATCGCACTCAAAAGTGATTTTTTTTTTTTGCGAAGAATGCATAGTTGAATGAATCTATCCCAATATACCACTGTTCCCTATTTATAGATTATTTGGAAAATTTTCTCAGGTGTGCTAATTGTATGAAATTAGACGATTCAGGAAAGTGGTGATGTGCTAGATAACGCATGCAAAGCCTTCCCAATGAATTGAAAGATGCTTCCACATTGGATAAAGAAAACCAAATCTAATTTCATTTACAATCTTTTGCTCGTATTATTCAATATGTCATCACCTACCTGAAATACTTAAATCAATGCTTTTAGCCCACTTGAACTATTTGCCTTGTCTCAATTTTTTACAATTATGCAAAATGTTCTGTTCAAACTCTCTATAACTCTTTTTTCCGCTTGACAAGACTATTCTTAGACAGAAACACACCAGTATCCGTCCCGTTGTCGGTTAACAAAGATCAGATTTTCCTCCTAAACATGAAAATTCAATTTTCTGTAAAATCAATTCTAATTTCTTGAAATTATATATCATTCTTTCTGAGACTCACTAACAACTGTCATTAGTGTGTTTTTCTTTCCCCAGCAACTAGCAAATTTAATTTAATTCAGAATTTTTCTATGTACATTATTTAGTACCTTAGAATTTATCTGAATTACATGTGAATGTTTACCTATATGAACGTGAATATAAATTGATATATTTCACATCCGTTCATCTACATATATGTATACACTTATTTATATATGTGCTTATATATGTTCCTTAAGAAGTGTGTTTGCGAATAACGGGTCCTTAGGTTGTTTCTCGCTAAATGGCATCTTAGGCAACTTTCATTTATTATAACCTCGAACCGACCCAGCCCTTGTAAGTGAAATTTAGTAGACAAAAACTTAGGTGGAAGGCCTTATTCAAAAGTCCGCACTTATCACACATTAATTTTTCGTGGGTGGCAATTATCTAAGAGTACAGTTCTCGAATCAGTAGAATTTTAATCCATTTAAACGTTAATTCAATGAACAATAAATTTAGTTGATCGGGCAACTGAATAGTCATCGTTGCACCCGACGGAGATCCATGACTTATATATAATAACTTTTATGGTGGCGCCCCATCAGTGTTTCAGCCAGATGGCTAAAACCATTTAAAATAGTAGAAGAGTATGCAGTATAGCATTCAACTGCAGCTTGCACGGTGCACTATTGAACTAATGGGCTATTCAAGCAAATGAACCTTATCAACGTTGATACAAAAGACTGCAGATGATGAATATAATTATTCAACTCTATAAGAGCATTAGATAATTATGTATTAGTAAAGCATCATTATTGAAATACTAACTAGAAAAACAGAGTCTAAAACAACAAAATAACCCTAGAGAAAATATTGTAAAAATTAAAGCTGAAATACCAATTGAATGTTAACAAAAGAAAGTATTTATTCTTCTAATCGTCTTTTTCGTCAAAAAACACAATTATTCTATTTGTTCCATCATTATTTTAGTCTTTTAAGTAAATATATAGCTAAAATTTTAATTAATAATTTCGTAAGAATCAATTAATTTGATGGCGTCGTCGGTGTCCCCAACATAGCTTTCGCCTGAAGGTTCTGGAACCAGTTAAAGGGTAAAAGCGTAATTGCTAAAACCTATACTTTTTCGAATTTGTTTATGATGAAAAGTTATTTTTTTTTAGAGTACAAAGTCATTTCTGGTGGCACCACAACCGCAGTTCTCTAATGTTTTTCTTATAGGCGTTTGTTGATTTCTTAATGAGCTTGAAAATATTTTTAACTGTTCAAAATTCATACACAGAATATTTTCACTCTCTTCTTTTTTCTCCTAATTATAATTTTATTAGTTTTAATTTTGTTTGTATCAAATGAAGAACTTTCAATAATTGGGAAATAATAAATATCCACTTTATAATGAAAAGTTTGAAGATGTTGTTAAACAATAATAGTTTAGTATTATAGCTGGTGCATAATTAATTTAATTTTATTGAAGTAAATGATACCATAACAATCCTATTTAATATAATTTGTATCAATTTTAGATATCAGAAATTTTAGTCGGATTTTAGATATACATACACATACACAAAATTATATATACATTGCGTTTTATATACGGGTATATATGCATAAGTGTGTAAGCGTGTATAAAATGTCTTTTCATGTCTTAATTTTAAAGATTATTTATGTCTTTTAATATGAATGTACGCGTTTTAATTTACGTATATACAAATGTGCGTGTGCGTCTCCCCCCCTCTCTCTCTCTCTTTCAGTCTATCTATATACACATATACATACACATTTGAGTGTGTAAAAGTGTATATATCTGTGTCTATATGTGTCAGGTGTAGCTCTGTTTTCAAATATGATCCTTTTAACCTCCAGCTTTCGATTTTTCTTTCTTCTGTGTTGCTTTTAATTCATTTAATTTTCCATTAAGTCTATCTGGCTTTTTTTAATTATAATTTCCTTCTACTTTTCTCCTGATTCTTTCAGTGTTTATATTCTTGTTTTGTTTTTACTTGTAGGGATTATTGATTAGAAAATTATCTCCAAATAGGCAAGATTGAAGTTAAAGATGAGTTATAGTCATATTCAGTGACGTTAGTATTTTGAATTCCTTTCTTTACTGTCATAAATTTAGAATTTTCTTTTATAATTTTCTATTTGCTTCTGATTTGCTCTTCTTTTAAATCGAAGTCTTCTGTTATTTTGCCCATAATGTTTCTCATCAAACGCATTTAAGAAAAATCGAAATCGTTTCCTTAATTAACAAACTGAGCCACAAGAGAATAAATATCCTTGGTGATTTTTCTAATTAAAACTTATTCATTTATTTATTTATTTCATATTTAATTAGTGCTATAATTTTGTGATAGTTTTATTTGCTTGTTGGTCTGTTTTAATTCTATCCTATACTGCCCACTACAGTGCAGAAGACGTTAGTTTTATTCTTC
>NC_042998.1:189991248-190008748 GCF_006345805.1 Octopus sinensis | reverse complement strand
GTATAAGCATTCAGTTCTTGCCGAACAATCTACGGAAATGATTTGTTTATGGTGATCAAACGTTCGTGCTGCGCATTAGCTCACTTTCTCCGTCAGATCGACGGTGTCCACGCGTCAGGTGTTCAAGTGGCCGCAGAGCAACGCGAGATGAAGTGCTTTGCTCAAAAGCACAACGTACCACTCGGTGCAATCGTGAGTGCAACACCCTAACCACTAGGCTATGCGCCCTCATATATATATATATATATATATATATATATATATATATATATATATATACACATGCATACATACATACATACATACATACATACATACATACATACTATTATTTGTAACACACATGGTAATTTTGAAGGGAAAATACAAATTCATTCGTCTATATGGATTTGGTTTGTGCTGACTATCTTCTGCTATCTCCGATGACGCGGGATTGGGATGCAAGAGGTAGGTAAATAGCATTTGCAAATCTATAACTTAATGGAATGTTGTACTGAAGTCGAGAATGAGTTCTTGATAATTCTAACCCAGAAACGTGTCCACAACTAACCGAAGACTGTTTGTTTTTGTTATTTTTCCTTCTTTTTGCATATGTGAGTTACAAGTAAATGTTATATATTTGTAGAAATAGGAATAGGCGGTCTTTGACTGCTATTTCTAAATTCTTGGTATGTGGCTAGGCAACTAGATGCTTAACCCTATATATATATATATATATATATATATATATATATATATATATGCTTATGCATGAATATATACATACCTACACACATATACAAATATATGTATATATATATATATATCTTTATATAAACAGAGAGAAAGAGAGAGAGAAGAAGTATACGATGAATAAAATTTATTTTAGCAACGGATATCGATAATCAATTCCATAATTCTTTAAATTCTTTAAACTGTTTCAGCTTTAAAGCTGAGGTCATACTGGGATTTAGTCCCATTTTGTCTGAGTGTGAAGGCGCGTGGCTTAATGGTTAGGGCATTCGGCTCACGATCGGAAGGTCGTGATTTCAATTCCCGGTGACACGTTGTTCCAGTCCACTCAGCTGGCAAAAATGAGTAGTGCCTGTATTTCAAAGGGCCGGCCTTGTCACACTTTGTGTCAAGCTGAATCCCCCTGAGAACTATGTTAGGGGTACAAGTGTCTGTGGATTGCTCAGCCACTAGCACGTTAGTTTCACGAGCAAGCTGTTCCGTTGATCGTATCAGCTGGGACCCTCGTCATCGTAACCGACGAAGTACTCCAGTCATGTGAAGGCACGTGGCTTAATGGTTAGGGCATTCGTCTCCCGATCGTAAGGTCATGACCTCAATTCCCGGCGACGCGTTGTGTCCTTGAGCAAGACACTTTATTTCACGTTGCTCCAGTCCACTCAGCAGGCAGAAATGAGTAGTACCTGGATTTCAAAGGGCCAGCCTTGTCACACTCTGTTTCACGTTGAATATCCCTGAAAGCTACGTTAAGGGCACACGTGTCTCTGGAGAGCTCAGCCACTTGTACGTCAATTTCACGAGCAAGCTGTTCCATCGGTCGTATCAGCTGGGAACCTCGTCGTCGTAACCGACGGAGTGCTCCTTGTTTGTGTAATTCTGTTAGGTGATTTCATTACTAGTTATAAGATTACTGATTTTTAAAGGGGAAATATAAACGATATACTAACGTCTGATCCAGCACAAGATTTGTTTCCCATTCTTTCATTACTCTAAATAAATAAATATATAAATCTGAGCGAAGGATGGAAACCCTGCATGGTCATTTAACCCACGTGTTATTGCTGCCAAATGTCCTTCTATTCTCACCATGCCTTCTTAAAAATGGCAGTACATATTAGATAATGCAACCGTAGTTACATTATGTTCGAAAAATAAAGGCAGGAGTTCTCAAAGCGGGAAAGCCTTCGAGAATAAGTTTGCTCGATCAGTACTGACCTGGGATTAAACAACAACGCTAGCAAAACTCTATATATCTTCGTGATTAGTGAAATGTTCAACTTTGTCAACGCTTGTTATTTATTTATTTTATAATTTATTATCCTTATTATTAATGTTTTTTTTTTGTAAATTCTATTTCTGAGGGATATGTTTTTTTTTGTTTTGTTTCAGATAATAAATAAATTATTGCAGATGAGTTTATTAAGAATGTCATACGAGGTAGCATGACCATTTTATATCTAACATAAAATTAAATTAATTTGAATGCAATAAATCAAGTATTTACTGATGTTCGAATGAAAATTGGTATTATATACGCATCGTTTAATTACAATAAGAAACGAAAAGAAATAACCAATGTCATTCATGTTTTCCGAGATTTTCCCGAGTGGAATTAACTATATCACCTATAATTTATATAAGATAAATTACGTACCCACAAGCCAATAACTTTAAATGGCAGTTAATTATTTAAGATCGCAAATTCTATGAACTATCCATTATTCTATAATATTTTTGTTATCTTTTAGCCCCAGGTCTTCTCTGATAGACCAGGCCTTTGATCACGAGCATTTCAGCTATGGCCATCCCGTTCTTTATTCAGGCATGCTGCAATATTTTGTTATTCTACCTTCTGAGTTAAAATTTTCCCTCTTTGCCTTTAATCCCGCCACTAAAGTATACATGTCAATTCAATTTTTATATGCCTCTTCCTCAATTAGTATACCTATTTCTTTACTACCCACAAGGGGCTAAAACATAGAGAGGGCAAACAAGGACAGACAAACGGATTAAGTCGATTATATCGACCCCAGTGCGTAACTGGTACTTATTTAATCGACCCCGAAAGGATGAAAGGCAAAGTCGACCTCGGCGTAATTTGAACTCAGAACGTAACGGCAGACGAAATACCGCTAAGCATTTCGGCCGGCGTGCTAACGATTCTGTCAGCTTACCGCCTTACCTCTTCCTCAATTAGTATACCATTATGGTAAACTTAAAGATCGATATCTGAATCGAATTAAAACCATGCTTGTTTCTAATTCTGATCAGCACCGGCACCTTCTTTCGCACATAAAGTTTAACTTGATTTTCGGTGAACGTGTAAGAAGGTAGAAACTTCATATAAATTAATTTTCATGTGGTTCGAATTCCTACTAGTAGCCATTTCATTTCACACTCGTAAAACTTGTCGCAGCGGTACTTTTATTTCACCTTCCTTAGAATATATCTAACTTCCTTAAAATTCGGCCAAGCAAATGCCTTGCCGTAAGTGTTCAGCCTCTTTTCCTTCTGAGCTCAGATTTCACTAAGTTCAATTTTGCCTTTTTATCCCTTCCAGACCAATAAAATATGGGCAACGCAATAAAAACATAACCGTGTCTGTGTATATATACATGTGTGTACATGCGTGTATGATCTGATATATGGGAGAGCACTCACAACTTGTTTTCTTCCAAGAAATAAAGAACTGAGCGTCAACTTTTCTCGTCTGATATGTAAAGAAACCATAAAAACTGTAATTAAAAATAAAAACAGAAAACGGTGGACATATACGGACCGATGTGCTGAACAACACAGTGAGGTTAAAAAAAATTAACATTGGTAGAAGAAATATATCTCCTTCTGTTTAAGATTCATCAAAAAATATTTTGATTCTCTTCAGTAGTCTATTGATGGTCAGAGAGGTATGAAGATAGTGTAGGTTGTGGTTTAACTTAGAGGCGTATGGAGAAGTTTAAATCACAGAAATTACAATATGCATTATCCGTGTGAATATTAAGTTAAATGAAACATTAAAAATTATAATTAATGTACTCGTAGATTGTGATATTGAATGTAATGAACAATCATCTAATCAAAATTAACGATGATTTATGTCAGAAGGTATAATTAAGATAATTTTTGCTGTGAAAAAAAGTGAAGAAACGAAAGAAGAAATACAGAAAATATATTTACTGAAACTCGAACCGGTGTCATTAGATTACAAACGCAACTATGCAGACGCAAACATATGTACGTATATACCGACACAAACACGGATATAGGCAAATACTGGGACACATACATATAAATATGTAAGCATGCATACGTAAACATAAATATAGATGCACACATATACAAGCACATCCACAGACTTACTTATATACATACATAGACATACAGACACATTTACACTCGGATATATACTGAGGCAAACACTTCCATACAAACACATATACATATGGACTCGTGTGCAAATTTGCATACACGCATATATGCATGTATACATACATACATACACATAAATATTCACATACTCACCTGCCTACAAATGCTTCTCGTATCATAAGAGAATGTTAAGTTGTAAATATGTAATAAGTTGGAAGTTAAATAAAGATATGGAGTAACAAGATGGAAGAAGTGCAGGGAGGGAAGGAACGGGATGAGGCTGAGAAGAGAGATGAGGAGAGGGAGAGGATTAAAAAGTAGTGAAGGAGGGGGTTAAATCATGTGCTAGGCAAACTTCCATGAAGTAGAATTTCAAATGAAATAACGTTAGAGGATGCCTAATGGGGGAACGCACAGGTGAGAGAAGTAAAATTAGGTAAATAACAAAAAATATGAACGAAAAAAAAAATCAGAGCTAAATAAGAACGACTATTATACAACAATTAATATATAAAGATAAATGTGATACAAAAGATTTAGAAAAAATTGGATGAATAAAAGAAACATATAGCTTAACAATATATGGAAGCAATGAATTTAAGTCTTAAAAACCATTAGGAATTTTTTTTAAATGATTAAATAAAAAATAAGGAAAATTAAATAAAATCCAAATGTCAAGAATTTTGGAAAATAAGATTGAGAAAAGCAAGTGTTTTGTGTTTTAAAGGGAAATGCTTAGAGATGGCCTTGAGTGAAAGAGTGTGTTGAGATTTTTCTGGACTAGTGAACAGAATAATTTTAAGGTTAAGAGAAGTGGTCAAGTCTTCTTCAAGTAAAAGTCAACCACCTTAGAAAGGTATTTTATTCATTGATATCGAAAAGTTAAATTGACTTCAACTGGATTTGAACTCAGAATATAGAGAGCTGTGATGATACGAGTAATCAGTCTCATACATACGAGTGTATATATATATATATATATATATATATATATATATATATATAATATATATATATATATAATAGTTATCGCCATACTAATATGACAGTCTATAAATAAGACTAAAGCTGTCGCTGATTAGCTCCAAGAGGCCGTCGCCTCTAGCTAGCTATATGGCGATAACTATTAATATCCAGTAACGCTGCTGTAATCTCCTTTAGAGAGACTTAGTAATGTTAATATTTCTATTATATATATATATATATATACACACACACCAGCGCGTATATATTTATATATACTTGTACGCACATATACTCCACGCGTATTAGATTTTAAGCAATAAACGTTCATTTTTTTAAAATTAGTAAAGAGAATGGAAAGTAGATAGGAGGAAGAGCTAGTATTATACGGGTAACCAAAACTCGTATAAGTAAGTAGCTTCTGTATATCATATTAATACATCTTAAATGCTAAGAATATCCTAACGTTATATATTTTTTATTATTTACTTGTTTCAGTCCTTTGACTGCAGCCATGTTGACGCCACGCCTTGATGAATTTTAGTCGAATTAATCGATCCCATGACTTTTTGGGGCTTAGTATTTATTCTATCGGTCTCTTTTGCCGAACCGCTAGGTTACAAGGACGTAAAAAAACAACACCGGTTGTGAAGCTGCAGTGGGGGACAAACACAGACACACGCACACCCGTCTATGAAATGCACTCACAAGGCTTTGATCGACCTGAGGCTATAGCAGAAGACCAAAGTGCATACAGTGAGACTGAACCCGGAACTATGTGGCTGGGTAACAAACTTCTTACCACACAGCCACATTCGCGCCTATGTACAGAAAATATTCTGAGGATATTCTTTTGGGACAATCTGTAATACAAATAACATTTATTTATTGAAGTATTTGCAGATGTTCATTTTAGGAGACATGTTATCAATTATTTCTTGTCTGTTAAAACCATTACCGTTAACTTTTCTGTATTTTTTAAAATTCAGAAACAAGATCAGAGTATTGCTAATTTAACTGGTATTTCCAGCAGAATATCAATTTCCATGTATAGCACCAGATCACCTATTTTGACCAAGACTGTATAGTGGAGCTTCGAAGATGGATCCTTTCGGTTTGAACGGCAGTTTTTTCTAGCGGTGTCATATGAAATTGTCACCCATAATTATGACCCTAGAATCGATCTATTGCATTTCAATCTCTTTTAGGGTTAGGGTTAGTTAGGCTTAGGGTTAGGGGTGGGGCAAGGGTATCTTTTTTTCTTCACAAATGTAAATAAACCCAATCTGTTTCTTAAACGAGGGACATATTCATACGGCACAAAATACTTTTTAACTCAATAGACGTCACTGATTGGTTGAAATTGCAGAAATTGAAGAAAAAAAAACAACAAATATCTGACAAACTATAGAATTTTCTCAATAAAGCCAAGAGAAAAAGATGTTTTATAAACACATTCTACCAGTATACGAAGTTTAAAGTTTTTTAGTTACCTAGAAATTATGTTAAAAACTGCCGTTCAAACCGAAAAGATCCTCGAAGATTACTCCCTATATTCATTGATTGCAAGGGGTGAAAGAGGAAGTTAACTTTGGTAGGATTTGAACTCAGAATGTAAAAGAGAATACGACTAAGTAGAACAAAGCATGATGATGACTGGCGCTCGGTCGCTTCTGTCTTTCCAATACCCTACTGTCCAACATTATATTAGTAAATGAATAAGTGAGTCGATATAAATAATGGATACTGACGCAGTTCACCTAATCTAATCGAAGACCAGTTTACTGGCGGCGGATGCAACTGTCACAAAAACCGAAATAAACGGAAAGAAGGGTGAAGGATAATAAAATTAGTTCAACCTTTCATTAAATAAAGAGATCCTTTATGAATGAGATTCTGCTGTTGTTATTGTTGTTGTTGTTGCTATTGTTGTTAGAAAACACTTTAGTTACAATGTTCATTTAAATACATTTTGGTAATCTAAAGATTTTTACTATTCAAAAAAAAAAAAAGAGAAGAAAAGAAAAAACAAATTTTCAAATTACAGTGAGATGGAAAATACGATGAAGAAGAGGAAAGGAAAAAGAAATAAAAAAAAAGACATGTTTTATTTTATTTTATTTTATTTACTTTTTTTGCGAGGCATATTGTAACTAAATAATCATGAAATGATAAACAGCGAGTGGAGGTATGAGTGGTGGGTACAGTTCTGGTACGGAGTCGTCTAAGTGATAATGCCACAGATGAATGGCATAGAGATGTAGGATATATTAAAATTGTTTCGTTTTATATAGCTTGACGGCATTGTAAGCTTTGATTAAGACTGTTATCAGTTGAAGTGAGTTGGAAAAGTCGGCGATAGGAAAGAATGTTGCCAGTGTAAAGGAAAATGAAGAATAAGAGTCCGCCAGTCAAATGGCAGGTGTTCACAAAAGTTCTCATCAACGAATTGTAATCGATAAGAAATCTCACTTCATCTCTTGATTAATCACACCCTTTGGTGACATTTTTAGGTTTTTTTTTCCCCTTCTATATGCTATCTTGTTTCTTATTTGCTATTGTTCTCTTCTGTTTATTTTGCTAATTTTTACCGTTATGTGTTTTGTTTTCTTATAACCGACATTTAAGGTATAGCAAATGCAAATACTTCTCTTATGGTTATTGTCTTGGACTTAAATTCAAGAAGATTGTTACTTTTATATTATCTTAAGTTCAAGTGAGCAGATTTTTATGTGAATTTTCACACGCCATTCCGTTTTGCATAATAGGTCATTTACAATATTTCTTAAAAGTTACAGAAATGTACTTTGGGTTTACCTAAGCAACTGTAAATGCATTTGTATATTTTCGGTTTGAACGGCAGCTTTTAAAAATAATTTCCACGTAACTAAACACTTTTAAACTTCGTATACTGGTAGAATGTGTTTATAAAACATCTTTTTCTCATAGCTTTATTGAGAAAATCCTATAGTTTATAAGATATTCGTTGTTTTTTTTTTCTTCAATTTCAACCAATCAATGACGTCTATTGAGGTGAAAACATTCTGTGCCGTATGAATATGTTCCTCGTTTAAGAAACAGATTGGGTTTATTTACATTTGTGAAGAAAAAAAGATACCCTTCCCCACACCCTAACCCTAACTAACCCTAACCCTAAGACAGATTGAAATGCAATAGATCGATACTAGGATCATAATTATGGGCGACAATTTCATATGACACCGCTAGAAAAACTGCCGTTCAAACCGAAAAGATCTATATGTTTCTTAGTACTAGTTATAAAAATTGTAATATCTTACATCTTCGACATTTAATTAGTAGAATTCACACTGTCGAACCAAACGTACAACGGTGTTTAGTTATAACCCTTTATGCTACAAGTTCAAATATCAACTTCGCCTTTCATTGTTCAGGGGTCGATAATCGATAAAGTAAAATACCCGTCACATACTGATGTCGATTTAATTGATTTCTCTCCCATTAAATGCATTGTCTTGTATCTACGATAGAAATCAGTATTGCACTGATTGTTTCTTTAGTCCCTAAGTCAGTCCCGATCCAATACGCTTATTATGAAAGGCGTTTCAGCCATGCCCATCTCGTCATTTGTATATCTAGGAATGTTGGAAGAAAGGGAAGTAATTATCCTGAGATGAGAGATGCTTACACCTGGTTGAATTCTGCAAACAAAAAAAAATACGAAACACCACGAGGTGAGGTATTAAACCAGGCTACAGATTAATTGAAATATTTAAAGATGTTTGCACAAGCTAAATCTGTATTTGTATATAAATGTTTTACATCAATAACTTCATGTAAAACGTTGAAAATGATCATATACGAAGGAAAATATGTGTTCTAACACGGGCTTAGGTAAAAATATAAGATCTGTTTTAGGATATGAAACCAAATGAATGATCGCTGGAAGCCAAAGTAACATATTGAGCCGACTCCAGGGGTCTGCTGGTGCATATTTTATTGAGCTCCGAGAACAAAAGGGTAAAAGTCGACCACTGGGGATTCGAACTCAGGACAAAAAGGGATATAACTAAACACTCTGTCGCTCTACTGTTTTTACCACTCGTTGCCTTATAGTATTATTTCAAATCTCTAAGAAAATTTAAAAATCGTAACAGTATAAAAAATTTAATTTTAAAATGTTTTACAGGGAATATTGGATCTTTTCGGTTTGACTGGCAGTTTTTAAAAATAATTTCCACGTAACTAAAAGAATTTTAAACTTCGTAAACTGGTAGAATGTGTTTATAAAACATCTTTTTATTTTGGCTTTATTGAGAGGATTCTATAGTTTGTAAGATAATCGTTTTTTTCTTTCTTCAATTTCTGCAATTTCACCCAATCAATGATGTCTATTGAGGTGAAAACATTCTGTGCCGTATGAATATGTCCCTCGTTTAAGAAACAGATTGGGTTTATTTACATTTGTGAAGAAAAAAAATACCCATCCCTAACCCTAACCCTAAAACAGATTGAAATGCAATAGATCGATACTAGGGTCATAATTATGGGTGACAATTTCATATGACACCGCTAGAAAAAACTGCCGTTCAAACGAAAAAGATCTGGGATATTCTATTTCTTTTGTGGTTTAAATACTTTCAGTCCACCTTCTTGTTCATTATATCAATGTTTAACACAATTTTCTATTCTGTCGCATACTCTCAGGATCAATGAAATACTGTGTAGCGGTACAATAACATTGTCAGAGAGGCAACCAGACTGTAGTGTTGTGTCACTCTGCAGTTGATAGTCGATCCATTTTACGCCCTATCCAAGCGAGGGTTCTCTGTCACTCACTTGAGTGCAAATAAGTGTTTTGCTATATATGTCTCTGAAAAGAAATATGGTTTCTGATGTAGGTTCTTTATTTTATCGACTCCGGAGGGATAGGAGGCAAAGTTGACACCAGCAGAAGTAGAACTCGTAGCGTAATGAGCTGGAACAAATACTGCAAGCATTTTCCGAAGCTTAATTGACCCTGCCAATTCACCACCTTTTAGCTTTTGTCTTTTAACTTGTGTCTGTCATTAGACTACGGCCAGGCTAAAGCACCGCCTTCAAGGCTCTAGTTTGATACATATTCTATCAGTCCCTTTTGCCGAGGTACACATTCCCTTTTGCGGGGACGTACACAAACAAACACCGGTTGTTAAATGGTGGTGGTGGACTAGCACAAATACACACATACGACGGACTTCCACACGGTTTCTGTCAACCAAGTTCATTTACATAGCATTGGTCATATTGTAAAAGACACTTGCTAAAAGTGACGTGCAGTAGGACTGAACCCAAAACTACGTGGTTGCAATGCAAGCTTCTTAACCATACTTGAGTGTATGCGTCTATAACTTCTAAACCACACGCGAAAAGAAAGAAAGGGAGAGAAAAAAAATCGAGTTTGCCAGGATTGGAACCGGGAATTTCCTAATCCGTAGTCAGGCGCGTTATCCATTGCGTCACAAGCCCTCTGTCACTTTTAAAGCAAGCAATAATAAAATTGATTAAACTTCACGCGCTACTACAGCTATTCGCAGATGTACTTGACAAATGACTTGATCTGAGATCATGTGTTGAACCTTTAACAGTAACATCGAGAATGAATAATTGAAAACGCACATATATCTAATGTTTTAAGCATTATTAAGCAAAACTTGAGTTCGACGAAATATTTCTCTTGACTTTTTCAAATTGCTTGAAATCATTTAGTCTTATATATCATCATATCCAATGACCAATATGTATTAAATAGCGGATAATACTGAACGATGTAAACGTTTATGTTTACACACACAAATACGTATATACGTACACACATATGTGTACACGTATATATATATATACATATACGTATAACGTGCGACTGTTACTGTTTTGTTTAGAGCTCCACTTATATTATCATAAACCAGTCTGCTTCCTGTATAGTTAAGCAACTTCTATTTTTGGTAGTATTACTAGATATGAGCTTCAGTGCAAATGTAGCAGAAGTAAATAAACACAAGTTTATATTATAGTTCCTACGCACGTTTCGCCATTATGGTTGTTTGGGGCCTAGCAATAGGTATTCGTGCTCGCTGAAATAATGAAAGTAATACAAGTCATTGAGTAATATTGTTTTTTCCTGAATGCTATTTAATCTTAGCTTTTAATTTTTTCTAAATTAAATGCGATAACACTAATCTAGAAATTGCTTTTAACATGGATAGCGTATCTGAGTTATCTTTACAATGCTATTTTCATTGGGAACATATTGCTTCTAGACATCATAATGTTAAGATTAGCTACTAAGAGTATAAATATATCATTTATATATTTGTTCCGTTATTAGAAACCGTTTTAATTTGCTCAATATTATTCTTAAACATTGTTGTTAGAATATTGGACGCAATACCTGGCGTTATCTACTTACATCGTTTTACGATTTGAGTTTAAAACCTGCAGAGATTAGTTTTGCTTTTATCCTTTCGGGGTTGATAAAGTAAAGTACCAGTCAAGTTTTGAGATCGGTCTAATCACCTACACCCTCTTCAAACCATATACTCATGTGCCTAGGTAAGAAATCACTGTTATTACTGAACATCGAAGTATGCGGTTGTAGACATAGAATAAATTTCCGCTATTCTTTGCTGTTCTTGTATTTTCTCAACTTGATTCTGTTGGGAATATTAGGATACAAAAATAAGTAGTGTTATACTATTTTCTCAATCCCAGAAAAAAGAAACAGTAATGTTGGCTTCTGCGGGAATTGAGCTCAGAACATATTAAGTAAATTAATTTTGCTGTGTTTCGAAAAGTTTGGCAAGAAAAAAAATATAGAGAAAGAGGCGAAAAAGATTTTAATTTCAGACAATATTTGACATTTAATTTCTTGAATTTTATGAAAAATATAGACTATTGATTAAATTATTTAATTTCACATAAAATAGTAATGGGGCACTTATATAATTTCCTAAAGCAGTATAAGAACTGTAATAAAAATTGAATTCTTTCAGAGAATATAGCTTCTAATGGAGACCATAGCGATGAGTTATTTCGCTTAGTGTGAAACACGCTCTGTCTTTCGCAGTGAGGTCAAAAGGCATTAAGAAACAAGTTTTATTACAGATATTAGATAATGGCACATTAGTTATATTCAAGATTTCTCAGTGATTTTACATACTTAGCTGGTAAATAATTGATGCAGAGGAGCACAATTCTAAATATAGTTTTAAAATGATATCAAAAGATGAAAAACAATTCCTATTAAAATATTTACACAATGGACAAATTGAGCAAAGAAAGTAAATATCCAAATAAATTATATAAGTTATAGGTTTTCTTTCCGATTAGGCTTTTATGAGAACTCACTTCTGACCTGGAATATCATAATTTTATCTGCATTTATTTGGCTTTAAAACTCTTTCTATTACTTTATAACTCAAAGCTAAAAAGAAAAAGAAAAAATATGACTGAAATGAAATGCGTAATTAGAGACAATAATAAAAATTATAAAAATATTTCTTTTCATGTAAGAATTAGGGAAATAAATAAAATAGACTGAAGGTTATATATGCTTCTAAAGGACGAAATGTGGAGGCGCAATGGTTAGGGTGGTTAGGGCAGCGGACTCGCGGTCAGAGGATCGCGGTTTCGATTCCCAGACCGGGCGTTATGTGTGTTTATTGAGCGAAAACACCTAAAAGCTCCACGAGGCTCCAGAAGGGAGTAGTGGTGACTCCTGTTGTACTCTTTCGCCACAACTTTCTCTCACTCTCTCTTCCTGTTTCTTGAGTAACGCTGCGATGGACTGGCGTCCCGTCCAGCTGGGGAGAACACATACGCCACAGAAACTGGGAAAACGGGCCCATGAGCCTGGCTAGGCTTGAAAAGGGCGAAAAAAAAGACGAAATGCTGAAAGAATATTGATCCCAAAGCATAAACAGTGGTTTATAAAAAGTTTTCTTTCAAACGTATTGTTAAGTTTATCTTAATTACTTTTCCTCTGGGTAGCGTGAGAAAATTACGTTTGATTTTAGAAATTCGGTATCAAGAACTACATTATCCACTTTAAAACGGAGTGTTGTGATTAGAGGGATATTTAGTCCTTGATTCTAACGGACGGAATGATTTCACTGAGGTTCGTCCGTAATCTCAGCACAGTAAAGTGGTTTTCCCTAATGGCCCCAACGCCATAACTAGATAATAGTTAAACAGAGATTAGGAGGAAAGACAAAGCAGGAACTAAAATTATCTCAGCCATTGATTCGCAGCCCTTTTTTTCATTTGCGGTATACTTGTAGACTTTTCAAAATTCGGCGGCACACCTGAACTAAAATATAACTAAACGTATAAGGAAAAAAATTATATTCAGGTTACACTGCAGCATACCTAGCACCAGTGTGCGCGGCATATCGGTTGCGGAGCTGAACTTGGGCTAACAAAGACAATGGGCGGTCACAAGGTGCAGTGTACTGTGTACGGAGAAAATGATGTTAAGTGACTGAGATGTTTTTAAGAAATATTGTAGTGTTTATTGTTAACAGTGTATAGACGAGAATTAATTTTCCTTTTGCACCAAAACGCTAAAATGACATACACCACTCTTTACATGGGAGTGGTCTTCTGTAGATCTATGTGCTTACGCTATACTGTATCCTTTTATGTCAACGATCAAAGTGCATATTTGCATACTAGCACGCACTCATAAATGCACATATCTACGTAAGAAGGTGTGAATGTGTGTCATTCTCTCTCCCTCTCTCTTTAAAAATAATGCACATATAAATATGCGTGCGTGCACATACATACTCATGCATACGTGTGTTTATACATAGGCACATTTATATATGCGTGAGTGCGCGTACGTGTGTGTGCGTGTGTGCGCGCTTGGAAGCGCGTGCATGTCTAATTAGCACGTAAATGTGCTTTCCTTGTTCAGCATTTTATTTGTGTATGATAGCAATACATCATATTTTTGATCGATAATGTCTTGGTGGTTCAAATTCAGTGATACATAACTTTGGAAGTTCGTGTAAAACAATGGTATTTAATATGAGTCGTAGACCCGACGTTTTAGTCGCCATAGTCGCGGACTTATACAGGGAAATAAAGGTTCATTCGTATTTTTCTCGCCCGGTTGTTTGTTAAGGAACATGAGGATCATACTACTTTTCTTCGTGCCTCATGTTCCAGAAACTCAATATACAGGCCCAGAGATATAACATAGATTCAATATCCATTTCTCATTTACATTTATGTGGTTCACTCGGGCTATTGTATCGCGAAATAGTTTAACTTATGTCAAAAGCCTACATCCATTACACATACACACACATATATCTCCTTATTTCTTCTGTCCCTCTGCCTCTACCTCTACCTCTTCTCTTCCCACGTGACCGGTGTTCGGCCAAGCCTGACCTTTCTTTCTTGGTTCGGTCGCTGTTCGGGCAACATCTGTATTCTTCCCTGTGTCTGTGAAATCTTGTATCCCTGGCGTAAGGCTTTACTTCCACACACGCCAGCTTAATTTAATTCGTCCTCAGTCGAAAGATACCTGTTGTTATGTCCTGTTATTTGTATTTGTGTAACTTTCTCCATTTTTTCGTCCTTGTTTTCGTATACATTCGCTGCTTTCTTCCAAGGAATCTAATGCTCTTAGCTTAGTTTTTCCTTGGGGCTGACCAGATTAGAACAATCTCGGGTATAACCAGCCGAAATTACAAAGGTCTCTTATATGTAAGTATATATTTATCTAAATCTTGTACGACTCTATTCTTTTATTCTTTCATTCTTTCTTTTTTTCTATCAGCCCTTTTACGTTTATAGATATCACCTTGGAATTGACGTTTTTACTATTCTTTACTATTTCTATTATGTTATTATTTTATTTTCTTATTTTACCATTCTCCCTCACATGTTAGATTCCTAACATTATGTTCTCTCTGATGAAGCTTTGGGCCTCAATCATTGTCTAATCCCTGTCCAATGTTTGCTCAACCTTTGTACAATCCCTGTATATTACTGGTATGATGTGGAAAACTTGGCAAATTGGACAACCCTAGCTGTAAGAGTTTAGTATTTTTTCACTCATTTATTCTTATTCATTTATCTATTTTTATTTATATATTTATTTCCTTGTATATTTGTTTATTTTATTTTTTTCCATTACTAATACATATGATTAATTAATAAATAGATCCAAATGAATGTTTACAGGCTGATGTTTGTCAATTGATTATCCTCTCCATTTTCTTATTTGCTTATATATATATATAGTGTTGCATATTTGCCATTTGAATATGGCTAACCCATAAGGGTGGATGCTACTGTAGTTTGTAGCCCCAGGAAGATATCTCCTCCAGTTGGCTATAGACACACTATCTGTGTCCTGTCAGTATTTGTGAAGGGGAGTCATCCTCCCCGTCTTCAACACATGATACACACGTACCCGAGTTTCAAGGTGTTTACCTTTCATCAGCGTGTGACAATCATGGTTGTCGACGAGAAGTCAGATCCCTTCACAAATACATATACTTTTTCCAGTGTCGATTTGACACTGATAATGAAAAAGTGAAATCAAACAATGATAAATCTCAGAGCGAGTTATAAACAGTAGCGGTAACACATCGTGTTGAATATTTGCCATTTGAATATGGCTAACCCATAAGGGTGGATGCTACTGTAGTTTGTAGCCCCAGGAAGATATCTCCCCCAGTTGGCTATAGACACACTATCTGTGTCCTGTCAGTATTTGTGAAGGGGAGTCATCCTCCCCGTCTTCAACACATGATACACACGTACCCGAGTTTCAAGGTGTTTACCTTTCGTCAGCGTGTGACAATCATGGTTGTCGACGAGAAGTCAGATCCCTTCACAAATACATATACTTTTTCCAGTGTCGATTTGACACTGATAATGAAAAAGTGAAATCAAACAATGATAAATCTCAGAGCGAGTTATAAACAGTAGCGGTAACACATCGTGTTGCATATTTGCCATTTGAATATGGCTAACCCATAAGGGTGGATGCTACTGTAGTTTGTAGCCCCAGGAAGATATCTCCTCCAGTTGGCTATAGACACACTATCTGTGTCCTGTCAGTATTTGTGAAGGGGAGTCATCCTCCCCGTCTTCAACACATGATAGCATCCATCCTTATGGGTTAGCCATATTCAAATGGCAAATATGCAACACGATGTGTTACCGCTACTGTTTATAACTCGCTCTGAGATTTATCATTGTTTGATTTCACTTTTTCATTATCAGTGTCAAATCGACACTGGAAAAAGTATATGTATTTGTGAAGGGATCTGACTTCTCGTCGACAACCATGATTGTCACACGCTGATGAAAGGTAAACACCTTGAAACTCGGGTACGTGTGTATCATGTGTCGAAGACGGGGAGGATGACTCCCCTTCACAAATACTGACAGGACACAGATAGTGTGTCTATAGCCAACTGGAGGAGATATCTTCCTGGGGCTACAAACTACAGTAGCATCCACCCTTATGGGTTAGCCATATTCAAATGGCAAATATTCAACACGATGTGTTACCGCTACTGTTTATAACTCGCTCTGAGATTTATCATTGTTATATATATATATATATATATATATATATGATTCCCCATGAGAGATCGGTAGCCACTACACATTCTTTATTTTCTCTCCTTGTTTTTTTTTTCTCTGTGTTCCTTTCTGTGGAAGAGCGTAGGCTCGAAACGTTAAAGACTTTTTTCACTTCCCGAGCGTTAACTAATACATCTGTATGTTGTCTCCACCTGTCTTCGCCTTCTGTTTTTTTGTTTTTGTGAATTCTCTCCCTACAAACCCCCACACAAACACACACACACACACACACGCACACACACACACACGCACACACGCACGCACAAACACATATATATAAATTTAATTAACGGAATGGATGGTTGCATCCAAGGAAATACTGGTTCAATACGTAGAAGATAGGGAAGTTAATAATCGTTTATTTTAACAAATTGTTCATTTTCACTTCTTACAGCCGTTTCAACTAATGTAAATAATTTAATTACAAATTAAATGTTAATATTCATTTATAAGGTATAAATAAAATTGTAAAATTTCATATATGTGTATCTACATACACATATATGCCCATACGCTCACATGCACACAGAGATACGCGCTTATACTTATACATATACATGAACATGTTTAAACATATTACGCGTATACACGCATGCACACATACATACACATACTCGCATAAATACGCATGCACACTCATACACACACATATGTATATGCACATTTTGCATTTTACAATAGCCGTTAAGAATAGTTATACTTTCCTTGAAACGCTATGGTCTAAACACACTACAGTAATTCTTCGCCATATCGCGGTCCACTTATCGCGCACCGACTACATCGCGGTTCACCTATCACGCACTCAGTA
>NC_042998.1:189986248-189988748 GCF_006345805.1 Octopus sinensis | reverse complement strand
GCTTCGTGCAATGGCCATACTCGATAACGAGGGGGCAGCCACCATGTATGTATGTGTGTGTGTGTGTGTGTGTGTGTGTGTGTATGTAAGTATACAGGTAGGTAGGTAGGTTGGTTGGTAGGTAGGTAGGTATCTACTGTACTGCATCTTCTGTACTACTTGCTGATTTGGTTGCAGTTTCCCTTTTACCGCTCGCTATATAATCTATTCAACTTGATTGACACCAGAAGGTCAAAGTTCATAACGCTGTCATTAGATTCAGTGATGCAGGAAAGCAATAGGCCTATAGTTTTACTGAAGCAGATAATATGAGAAACGACGGTCAACGACTCTCGTTGTAATTTTTGATCAATAACGTTCTTTTCTTAATTATTAATTATAAATGTATTAATTGCATTAAATATAAATGAAGACAGGCCGGTGGTGTAACAAAATCTGCAGAACTCTGAACGAAAATCTCTTGCTGTTACCTATATTTGTTTTACATTCTGTACTTTATTTTACATTTTGAGAACGAATTGCAAGGGATTGACTTCTCCTTATATTATTCCTTGATCGATAAAATATGTTTGTTATATATGAAGTCAAGTTAATTAATTGCTTCCTCCTTCAAATTGTTATGTTAGAAATTCGAGACACGTTATATTCTTTCTTTGATATTTTTTTTCCTATCGTTTACGAGGAAGTTAGATCTATGACCAGTCCATTGGGGCGAGACTGATGCGGTTGATGGTCTGGCTGAACATTTGAAGGTTAATATCTGCAAGAATATCGTGGTTAGAGAAAAATTCACGATTAAATACATTTCACCCATGGTTATCTCCCCTTATCGTATTTCTAGGACTGTATTGTCTTGTGTGTTGTTCCATTTTAAAATGGAAGAATATATTTTGTCTCTATTTTGTAATTTGCGCCGAAAATGTTTCTTTTACAGTTCTATTAAAAACTTGATGGTTTTCATGCTTTCTGGTCTCCATTTCTGTATTTTTCTTACACTTGAATCTATTTTCAATTTCTGTGTTTTAAGTTATTTCGTTTTTCCTAAGAACAGTTTTTCCATTTTATCGTGATAAGCTTTTTGTTCTTTGTGTCACAGAGAAAATAATATTGTTATTGTACTGAATGTTCCTGTACTAGCGTAACACATTTCTGTTCTCGTGCAAGACGTTTCTTTGAACACAGTTGTTTCTAATCAGAACATATTTGAGGAATAGAACTGATGTGATGACATAAGGTTGTTTCGGTTCCATTGTCTTAAAGAGTGAGTAGTGTAGATTCTTCATTTAAAAAACTTGAGAGCCTCTATCCGGTCGCTCGGTAGGTTAGATACAGTAACAACTAAAAACTCTTCATATCTCATCCTAGCAACTTATAGAAAGAACAGTTCGTCGGATAATGCAATATTAGATACACTGTCTAAAAATATAATTGGATAGTCACAGCTGCAATACCTTTGACTATAAGTCTGATTGAGGACTGATCTAACAATAAATAACAACAATTGTTGCTCGATGAGCGTTCGTAGATATTCAGGTTGCGTGTATCAGGGTTGCTTCCAGTAGAGTCGTGTTATTTCGGCCTTTGTTTTTTGTTTCACTCAGTCCTAATATCTGGAACTGGAAATTACTGCCCAAGGTGCAGGCCATGACTGGATTGTCTTTTTTTTATCGGAGACAAGAAAATCCCCAGTCTAAAAATCTCCACTCTGTACAACACCGATGTTGTCCAAGGAAAAGCTTGGGCGAAAAGACATAGCTCAGTGTTGTCGTTCGCAAATGTTGTTACCATCGGAACGCAAACAGACGGATCCGATACCGCAAGGCATCTTACTGGACGCTCTATCAATTCGGCGAATCTACAACTAAGTACAGTTACTTATTTGTTGACACTGAAAGGACAAAAGGCAAGGCTGACCTCAGCAGGATTTTACCTCATATCAGAAATAATCAATTTCGTATCAGATACTTTAAAGATTTTATGAATTTGCGTTCTATCTCGCTCTTTCTTTTTCCTGCTCCCTCTCTCCCTCTCTCCACACATACATACACACACGCATAAAGTATGTAGACAGGGCTATAATCCAAGCTGAGTCTTCATGAAGCACATCTGCATATTCCACTAGTCCAAAGTATAAGATCGTATATTCATAGACGCTATATTTTATACCAGAGTTGAAAATAGAAAAAAAATCTGTAAAATACTTTTGCAGAATAGTTCTCAGTCTGAAGAATTACTAATAGGAGATGCCTTGCATGTTTTCCTACATGAATACCTACGTAACTCCTATTAGTAATGAAACATATGTAATGATAAACAAATAATACCACCTTTCCGTTTATATATATATATATATATATATATATATATATCACATGATCACGTGGCCGCTTAGACTATCAGATGTTATTACACATCGCTGGTCACAATGTACTTTTACACTGTTTTAGCCTTCACGTGAAGCCACCCCACTGGCTAGGCGAGCAGGTCAGCATTCCCCACT
>NC_042998.1:189888748-189978748 GCF_006345805.1 Octopus sinensis | reverse complement strand
ATAATAATAATAATAATTAATGATGATGATGGTGGTGGTTTCAAATTTTTGCATAAGGCCAGCAGTTTTAGGGGAGAATTTAGTCGATTACATTGATCCCAGTGCTTAACTGCTACTTACTTTATCGTACCCTAAAGGCGTTAAGGGTATCGCGAAAGGCTTTGCTGGAGGTCCAACCTTCCGAGTTCTTTTACAGGGCTTAGAAAAACTGAAGGACCACTGCAATAAGTGTGTGAATCTGAGAGGGGAATATATTGACTAAAATCATAATTAACTAATGTTCCTGCATTTTCTTTTACCTAAAGTCGGCACCTCTCTTGCTATTCCTCTAATAGAGAAAATGATACGCCAAAAGATCGTGAATACAATAAAATTCAAGAAAAATGTGGAAGTTTAAAAGAGGTCTTCTATCTGCCATCCATATTTTAATAGATGTGCCAACATTCTAAAGACTTTATAAGACTTGATAATAATTCAAAATTTTTCAGAGAGTTTTATAACACCTCTGTACCTGACAAATGTAAATAACAGCAACAATAACAATAATAATCCTTTCTACTGTGGGCACAAAGTCTGAAATTTTGGGGGAGGAGTCTACTCGATTACATTAACCCGAAAACTCAAACTGGTACTTTATCAGGTTCATACCTGAAGGGAAAATATGTGTACACAGAATGACATATAAATACAGATCTATTATATAAAATCCGTTCTGTCTGTGTGTGTGTGTCTTCTAGGATCTCGGGCATCCTCCATCTGATTGCGCTCAAATTTGATATGTAGACGCCGACGGTATCAGGGCGTGTATAAGTCTTGAAAAAATTACAAAAATCGATTCCAGGTGAGAATGCGATCGATAAAGCCGTGGGAATGTGCATTTGTACGCTCAAGTACATCAGTCGAAATTTGTCTTTTGCTGGTGTCTCAAATTTAGGTTAAATCAGTGTTTCTCAAAGGGGAGGCCTATGGGACGGTCGGACAAGTTGTTTTGAGAAAATTTGGTTTAAATGTTTGACAACTCAGCACCGTCTATTGGACGGGGCGCGTTTTGCTCGTATATATATATATATATATATATATATATATATATATATATATATATATATATATACAGAGAAGGATCCTCTGCTGGGTTCCAGCATGGTTACAAGACCATACGATTTGAAGGAGAAAATAATCAATGAACTTAACTTTATATATAACATACATATTTTATGTGGAATATTGAATCATCAGTTTTAGCATTTTCACTACTCTGCTGGCAGAGTCGAGCTTTTTATGTCTGATGCTTCGATAAAACTATTGGAAACAGGAGTAAGCAATGAAGTTCATAAGATATATATATATTCTATATATATATATATATATATATATAATATATATATAATATATATATATATATATATGTATGTATGTATGTATATATACATATCACCGTGACCGACCAGGCTATCAGATGTTGGTACACATCGCTGTTGGTCACAATGCGCTTCTCATTGTTTTAGCCTTCAAATGACGCCACCCCGCTGGCTAAGCGAGCAGGCCGACAGAAGAAAGAGTGAGAGAAAATTGTGGTGAAAGAGTACAGCAGGGATCGCCACTACCCCCTGCCGGAGCCTCGAGGAGCTTTATGTGTGTTCGCTCAATAAACACAACGCCCGGTCTGGGAATCGAAACCGCGATCCTATGACCGTGAGTCCGCTGCCCTCCATACACACACATACACATACACACACACGCATATATATATATAAGGATAAACACAAACCAGATGGTCAAGATTGGAAAACTTATTTGCTCCATCAGAGCTGATGCAAGGCTAATACACAACATTTCAATTGAATATTGAAGCAATTTCTCAGTAAGTAAAATATTACAAGGTTTTCATATAATGACAGGTTCACAGAATTCGCCAGAGAACTAGGAGCGTTGTTGGGTGGCCGTCATTAATTGATGAAATTCAGGTGCCACTGAAGAGATGTAATATAAGAAAATATATACATACGTACACTCACACACACAACACCCACGTACAACACACACACACACGCAAATCATCATCATTATTATCATTGTGCATCTCCAAGATCAGACTTAGTGCATGCATCTTCCAAGTTTCAATCAATTTTAGTCTCGAAGATTCCAAGGTGACCTTACCTTTGACAAGACTGTAATCATCAATGCTAACGATATACTAACGATGATGATAACAGGCGAAATCATGACTAATTAAAAGATTAGAGAGAGAGAGAGAGAGAGAGAGAGAGAGAGAGAGAGAGAGAGAGAGAGAGAGAGAGAGAGAGAGAGAGAGAGAGAGAGAGAGAGAACAAAGTGTATTACGCCGCTATATATATATATATAAAATACAATATGGGACAAGAACGCAAAATATCCGGACAGCTAGGCGATACAAAAAGGGACAACAAAACAGCCAGTTAGACGATTCGAAGAATGACTCGTCCTTGTTTTCTTTGTATCGTCTATCTGGATGTTTTGCGTTCTTGTCCCATTTTGTATTTTATATACATATACATATATAGCGGCGTACATACACTTTGTTCTTTCTCTCTCTCTGTATATATATATATATATATATATATTATATATATATATGTGTGTGTGTGTGTGTTGTGTGTGTGTGGTGTGTGTGTGTGTGTGTGTGTGTGTGTGTGTTTGTGTGTCTGGCTGTGTGTGTGTATAATGGTTCATAAAACACAGGAAAAAGGGATGACAGAGAAACGAATAAACGATTATCTTATAAACTTCATTAGCTTCAAGCTGTTTCTACTATGAGATGCAGTGGACTCATAGTTGAGTGCATATAACACCTTATACCTTCATCGAATCCTCAAACATATTTGGTAAAGTGAATGTAACTGTTTTCTCAAATAAATTGTACTTCGTGTTTGATGCTCCGATAAATCTATCGGAAACAGTTGTAAGTTAATGAAGTTCACAAGATAATCGTTTATTCGTCAGTCATGGTTTTTTTTCAATTACTGCTCTATACTCGACTAACGCCTCGTTCAGAAGCATACATATATTGAGTTTCTACACCAGGCTATTAGTATCGCAATGCTAAAGCGAAATATATATATAATACAGTATATATATATATATATATATATATATATATATATATATATTATATATATATATACATATATGTATGTATACATATTGACAAGTTGTGGTGCACCTGAGCACTGTATACAATAATTTCATCATTATTATTATTATTTTATGTATATATATATATATATATATATATGTATGTATATATATATATATATGCATATATATATATATATAATATATATATATATATTATATATATATATATATATATATATATATATAATACAGTATATATTTATACATATATGTATATATATATGTATATAATCACAAACGCATATACATTCATATTTTCCATACGTGTGCGTGTTTGCGCGAGCGCAGGCGCAAAGAAAGTAGTATTTCGAGGGAGAAATAGACAGGCATGTAATATTAATCTTCTCTCTTATCCATATGTAAATGTGCACAGACACAGTAAGCAGGCAGAAACTCACATATACCTAAACAGAAACCAACGCCTATCTATTTATATGTATGTGATTTCGCGTGTCTCTTTGTGCGTGCCTCTTTGTATGTACATGTGTACATAAGCGTCGGTGAGCGGACGGTTTTGTGTGTCTTTGTGTATGTGTGCGTGTGTCTATGTGGTTGAATGTGCGTATGCATGCATGCACGTGTATGTCTGTCTACGTGTATCTGTAAGAAATCCTGAGAAACATTTTTTTTTTTTGTAATATAATGTCGTCATCATTTTGTGTTCAAAATGTACGGAAATTATTTCTATGAAATTGGTTAAATTAGTGTCAGAGATCTCAAACTCATGTGATCTGTAATGATAAATCAAGTTTTTGAAAATAGTAATTTAAAGAAATATATAGTATTTTTCAACTATGTATTAGAGTCTTTGGAAAAAGTTAGTTCCATATATTGAGAATATTAATTTCTTAAAGACGGAGATCTATTGTCTGCTCAAAGATCCAAAGTGAATCAAAGATTGAAGAGAGAAAAGAGGGAATTATAAATAGAAGAAGGAGGAGAAGAATAAGAAAATAAAAAGAAGAGGAGGGAGGAGACAGCTACTTGATCTCTTGAGTTTCTAGCGATTGATATCCTAGCCAAACAATATTGCTAGTCGATTTATGGGGAAATACAACAAGCCTAGCTCTGAGTGCTTCATTGATTTGACAATAGCTGTCTTATTTATGGAGAAGCAATATGTGTATATTTGTGCATTTATGTGTGTTTTATGCGTTTTTTATGTAGGAAGCTGCTTAGAAGAGAGTAGTCACGACAATGAAAACAGAAAAAGTGCATTGAAGAAGAAAGCAGTTGATGAATGGACGCAGAGGAAATGTGTATAGATGTTGAGGGAACAGTGAGAAAGAAGAAAAAGAAGAAGAAGGAGAAGAAGAAGGAGAAGAAGAAGAAGGAGAAGAAGAAGGAGAAGGAGAAGAAGGAGAAGAAGACGTAGTTACGTGTAACCAATGAACCATAGCAACAAATCAAATCAAAAGATTTTGTGATTAGCATGTAAAAGAGCTGAATCAGAGTTCAGTGACTTTTGGGAATGCTCTTAATGTCTCTTACTCTTTCAGATAGTTGAAATATCGATGAAATTGAATTAGAAGGTGGGACTAAATAAGAGCCATCAAATAGAATAGAAGAAATCAAGGGAAGAAAAGACACATCTAGCTTCCAAAAGGATTCCTCAAGAGAGATTCAAGTTGGAATTGCTCGAAAGCAGACAAAAACTTTTCACTATATTTTATTTTATTTTGTTTTATTTTGTTTTATATATTTCATGCTTGACAAAAGAAAAGAATTGATGAATTCATTTACATACATACATACATACATATCCACACACATATATACATATACATATTTATTTAATACACACACGCACGTGTGTGTGTGTATGTATGTATGTCTGTGCATGCCTGCTTTCCTGAAACTCATTAAATATAGAATTTCTTTGTGTTATTTGAATACGGGTTAATTTTTTAAATCCCTCCCAGATATTTTATTATATTCTCACCTATAAATCCTACAAATATGAAAAGAGGATTCCAAAAGAGAATATTTTTTATTTGTTTATCTATTTATTTCATCAATATTTGCTTTCTTTTCAGCTTCTTCGATACAGATTAACGAGCGTCATTTTTGTAGTAAGTCAACATCTGTCAATACAATTACTGTATATTTCTTATAATATTTCTATATCTTAAATTTCCGCTAAATCTCTACTGTATTTTGTATTTTCGTATATGGTTTAGTCAGAAGATGAAGGACAGCATGGCTTGAAAGACTAATGGGAAAAAGAAGAGAGGAGGGATGTTACCCTCAGACCGGAGGTCTTGTCTGGATGCTTGCAACACATTGGATTCTTTTATAGACACACAAGCCGGGTGGGGTCGTTAAACCGACCCTCAGAAAAATAAAACTCTGCTATCTCAAACTAGTACAGTCCATCTAAATGACTTCCACACAGTTTCTGTCAACCTAACTTCACTCATAAGTTGTAGGTAAACCTCAGGTTAACCTCAGATTAAAATATACGTGCCTATTTGCTGCACTGTTGGGCCTAACTTGAAACCCATGTAACTATTAAGAAATTCTTAAACATCTGCTTGCTGTTGCTTTTTAACTAATTCTACTGCTCTAATAAGTTCTGTTTACCTGAATGAACCAACCTTAAAAATAAATCAGTAACTCTAGGGATTCAAAGTTATTTTATACGGCTAACGAATAATAAGCAAGCAGATTCAATTAAATTTACGCATATTTTACTCTCTTTTGTAGGCTAGTCATAGAAGGAAGTACTATGCAAGATCTCATGACTTATGCAAGATCTCTGTGACTGGTCACATTTATGTGGCAGATGTTCAAACTGGAAGGCTAAAGATTGACACCTATGGAAAAAGGAATTTCAGAGGGCTGAAGACCTAGTGCGGATGAACTGGATTAGGGTTAGTGCGCGGCTTTGGAAATTAGATACAGAATAAGCATCGAGTGGTGGAGAAACGTTGAGATAGATAGGCTTGGGTGAAAATAGTATGCTACGAACTAGCTCGGAGGAGCAGAAGCTATTGTAGAAGTGGCAGAAGAGTAAAAGCGGTAAGATGGCATGGCTGAAATTCAGAGGTAAAAGAGTGACCGTTGATACTGATACAGGTAATACTCAGTGTGGATATCTTCAGAGAAAATATTTGAGTAGGGATAGAATCAGATTGTTTGTAACTGAAGGATTTCCTTTAAAAACACTCAAGGACTATGTGGCGGAGAGTAAACTAGATGGCATGACAACCCTCCCTTCCATTATACAAAAGTCAATGTTATATTATCGCTATACTAGCACTGAGGGGAAGTCAGAATGGTAAATGAAGGGAATTTAACATTTTATAGTGTCGTATCCCACTAATTTTAAAACAAACAAACAATATTATTGAATTGTACCAAACTTCGGGAAGTTATAAATGACTAAAAGTAAGTATATTTTTGATTTGAAAATAAAATATTGTTTTAGCATATGAGAAAATTGAAAATAATATCAATAAAATTTTATAAATAACTTATAAATCCTTTATCCTATTTCGTTGTATACTATTACAAACATACTAAATTGATATCTGCGAAAAAAAACATGCTTCATGTAATATAATATAATGTTTGTATATATATATATACAGTGTGCTATAGATAGATAGCTAATTATCTGTCTAGTAGTGTATCATATATGTGTGTATGTATGCATGTATGTGTGTGTGTATGTATGTATGTATGTATGTATGTATGTAATGTATGTATGTATGTGTGTGTATGCATGCATATATGTGTATGTATGTTTGTAACAATTATCTGCGTACTATTGTATGATATAAATTTTCGACTCGATATATATTGAATTGTAGAATGCACTTTGAAAATTATATTAGTTATCAAATTGCTATATTAATAGAGGGGATTTTAATCCAAGTTTCCACGGTATTTCGAAAAGCAAAAATATTGAAAATTAAAAGAAAAGGCAGTATTGATTATTTAATTTACAAAGACCAACTATTTTAGATGATTGCTTTTTATTCTTCTTAGTCATTGAAGATATAGTGAGTTGAAATATATTAAAGGCACGTGAAATTCATGAAAATCTTTTGTGAAGAACCAATGTTAAAATCTCAGCAGGATCAGTTCTTCTAAAACTTCACCATGTCTATGATTTTTATTTTTTCATCCTTCTGATAATTCTTGATTCTAATAATTTTACTTAACTGCCTTAAAACCACCAAGTTAGAATTTGAAGACAATGAACATTAGCCTCCAACTGATATTAACTAAAAAAAAAAAAAATCAGCGAGCATGAATGTCATTTGATATTATTGGAGTGTGTCTATAATTTTCCAAGTTGCTCCATATTTGTACAGAGCTTAAAAGTTTGGTGATTTTACACAGTAAACAACTTTTCAATATCGTAGCTATTTTCCGTAGATCAAATATCGCCAAGATTAATCCTTTCTTTTCGCCTTGAAATATTCCCATTTAAAGAACCAGTTCTTTTATACATAGATGGAAACATCAACTCTGAAGCTTAATATTTTCATCAAAAATATGTTTCCTAAAAATACTCATTATTCTTCAAATATATTGGAATCGAGAATCTTTCTGGTACTGTCAGTCCAAATATATGCCGTGCAGAGAACCTATTTATTTCGTAAATGTTACCTTACTGAAGCATTTTACACACTTCTCATCGACATATAACCCTTATTCAGTATCTTATCCCACTATTATTAATATAAACATCACACCAAACATTATGCAGTCTTTTATTCACAGAACTTTCCAAAACTCCATTTGTGCAGTACCTTTTTCTGTTATACTAAACAAGCTGTTAGAATCATTTGGGTCTCGGTTAAAATGCCTTGCAGGATTTCTTCCGGTTCATTACATTCTAATTTCAAATCCATCTGGGATCGATAAAATACAGTGCAAGTAAGTACAAGAGTATATCATATCGACTACACTCACACCTAAAAATTACTGGATTTTGCCTAAATTAGAAATAGTTATTTCAGAAAGTATTTACAGAGATGTTGAGCTTAATAAAGAAAATCTATAATCAAAGATATTTAAAATGTCCAGATGTTCAATACCATACTTTTTTCGGACTCTCTATAACTGAAACTACATTATCCAAAATAATATTTAAGATGTCGCGTGTGATTTGTTTTATCTAATATTCTAGCCTGTCAAGCAACGTGTGGAGGTTTCGTCTTTGGTTTGGATTTGTAACTAAGAAGGGTCTCACAACACAAAGGCATGCAACAGCGAAGTACTGGGCGTTAAATGTGTACTGTAATTTTTGTTACTTTCTGAAAGAAGTATCTTTATACTATTTTAAAGCTTAGTCACAAAAGAGAAACACTTATGATGTTTCTGAACGGCCTTCCATATTAATAGGAAAAAGAAGGAACTTGGAACGAATACGTGAAACAGAGTGGACTCAGTTAAAAATATTCAAGAGACAGTTGATGGTGTTAAACTGGAAGATGCATTACGTCAACCACCCAAGAACTCAAATACATCCAGCGGACATCTGCAAAGCTTCCGTCTTCCCAGTTTACTCACAAAGTTTGGATTGATCTGTTTTGAAGTCAAGAAACGATCATCATTTAAATCACTCATTTATTTTGAAATCTTTAAATGGAAATATAGAAACACATACTGTCTTCAAATCACTCTCTGTTGTTTTTAGAGAAGAACAGGGTTATCTATTTCTGATTTACTAGCCACGAGTAATATTTCATTCATCAAGTTACGTACACGATAAAGCAGCAAACCTATTTCTATCTAACCTCCGTTCCTTTTTGCCCTGCTTTTTTATTGAGGAAGGAGCATTGTTCAAAACGTTTTTATAATTAGAACGTAAATTATATTACTTTGTATCCCCGTGGTTAGTTTCTTTTCCTCAAATCGACTTAGATATTTTATATATTGACGCACATTTCATCTGCCGATACACTGTATTGAACTTGTAGTAAATTTTCAACTGCTTCTTCTTCAAAATGTTGCGGACCATTAAGACGAAATTATACTCTTTTATAGGAATTGACTAATTACGGTTTACAAATGCTACTTACAGGAAACTCTTAAATATAATTCATAGAAGCACTAGAATTCTGTATTAATCAGACTACTTGTTAAAGAGTAAAATGTTACGCAATTCAGTTATCGTTGATAGACATGAGTAGTTTTATTGTGTCAGTTTAAGACTATTCTGCATTTATGAAGTACTTCGATTATTCAAGGAGCCAACGAAAAGGACTCAATGTGAACGAGATAACTGCTAGAAGTAGCACACAAATCTCCTAGAATCCTTAAAAAGAAAGGACACATCTTAATCATAAGGATCTATTTATGTTGTCTGAATAATAGACACAATGGTCGTGGTTTGAATATGGTTGAAGCCCAAATTTCGATTTGGATTTCAACCAAAACAACAACGACAATAATTTCAGTACCTGAATAAGAAATATTTCGATAGAAGTATTTCGGCTCCAGAAATGTATACATCTTGAAAGATTTTATGCTAAATTTAACTATAAATAAGACAATATATGATGATATAATCTATTTAGCTGTAAGAGGTCGTAAGAAATGTGAGTAAAAAAAAATCTCCGAAAGATAAATATGGAAGCATTATACATTGAATGCAGTGAGTGCAATTTTAATTCCCCTTTTCGACAGTGCTAATGATAAATAATATAATTATGACGAAATAAGAATTTTCTCTCATAATTTCTTACAATGCAGATACAGAAGATTTATTCTATATCTGAAAGCAGTATTTTATATATTCTTTCAAAGCAATTTTTTTCTGTGACTGCAGAATATTCTTTCAACGCAATATATATTTTTTAACGCTAATTTCTTAACGTATTTTATTCTTTTAAACGAATATTCTTTTTAGTCATTTTCTCCCTACAATGTGAATTATTTTTGAACGCAGTTTATTCTCACAGCGCGAATTATTGTTTTAATGCGTGTGTTTTTGTTTGTTTGTTTGTTTCTTTCTTTCTTTCTTTCTTTCAGCTCCATTTATTCTTTTAATGGGAGTTATTCTTCGAATACTATTTAATGGTAAAAACAAATATTGTAAACATTAGAATATAGATACAGAAGAAACTAAGGACTGAAAACTATAACAACGCATCGCAATTGAAATATTCTGATTTATAAAATCACTTTTTCTCGGTTGTTTTCTGCACAAAGTAGAATATTGGTTTTGATGTGCCATGAAGGAATTTAAGAAAAATGTATTTTAGCCAAATCTTTAATAATAGCTTCTAAAATATTCTCTAATATGCTCAGAAGGACGCCTCTATCCTTTAGGCGATGTGCATTCATAACACACATGATTCTTCGATGTAACGGGGCTTCGAGACACCGCAGCATTCTGACCTCCATGTGTGTTTCCCTAGTCGAAGCTACTCTGCAGCCGCATGAGCTCTTGTTTGTAGAAATCAGCAAATAAATTATTAGCTGATGCGTGCATCTGCATCTGCACGCAGAATATCAAGAATCTCAAAATTAACGTATCTATTCTTAAGACGTTGTGGCAAATTCGAACAGTCCAGTCGTGAGGTTGTTTCGACTAAAGAGACGCAGAGTAAGGTCGAAACATCGCGGTCTCTCGAAGTTCCCGTATACTGGTAAATCCGCGAATTCTCCGGTGGCCAAAAGCAACATCGATCAGATATTCACCATCGAATCTGCCAGAATGCATTAAGAATGGATACAATTTTTTTGGGTTCCCACTGCTCTGACTTTAGGAAGTGGTATTATATACACTACCTAATCTTAAATTACTATATATATATATAGATATGTGTTTATGTGTGTGAAGGCGCATGTCTCAGTGGTTAGAGCGTCGAGCTTCTGATCGTGAGGTTGTGAGTTCGAATCCCGGACCGGACTGCGTGTTGTGTTCTTGAGCAAGACACTTTATTTCATGTTGCTCCAGTTAACTCAGCTGTAAATATGAGTTGCGACGTCACAGGTTCCAAGCTGTATCGGCCTTTGCCTTCCCTTGGATAACACTGATGGCGTGGAGAGGAGAGGCCGGTATGCATGGACGACTGCTGGTCTTCCATAACTAACCTTGCCCGGATTTGTGCCTCGGAAGGTAACTTTTTAGGTGCAATCCATGGTCAGTCATGAACGAAGGGGGTTTCAGCATATATATATATATATATGCGACGGGCTTCTTTCAGTTTCCGTTTACCAAATCTACTCACAAAGCAGAAGATACTAGCCCAAGGTACCACGCAGTGGGAATGAACCCGAAACTATGTGGTTGGTAAGCAAGCTACTTACGACACAGCCACTCCTGCGTATATATATATATATATATATATATATATATATATATATATGTATGTATGTAGGTATGTATGTATATGTATATACATATATATATATGTATATATATATATAAATATATGTATATATATATATATATATATATATATATATATATATATATATAATATATATGGTGTGTGTGTATATATATATATATGTATATACACATACATATATATGAGCGTTGTGGTACGCTTGAAACATTGTAATATCGAAATATATATATATATATATATATATATAGATAGATAGATATAGATACAGATATATAATATATATGTGTGTGTGTATATATATCCTTAAACAGGATTCAAATAATCCTCTCAGGTGGTGCTATTAAGTTAGACATGGCCTGGACCAATCATTGGTCGAAACATATCTAAGTTTATCTAAGTTTATGTATATATATTCTTATTCCTTTACCCTTTTGCACTACACTTATGAATTTCAATAAATCCTATTATAACTATTACGGGGAATTTATTTTGCGGTCCTTAACAGGCTCATAGACATTGATGTTTCTTCTCTAGCTAAGACAAATATTAGTTTTACTAATTTAGACGTTTCAGTCATGCGGCTATGGTCATGCTGAAAAACCACCGTAAATTTTTATCCTTTCCTCAACCCGCTTCTATGATTGGTTTCTCCTGCATGGATTTTAAAAACATACTGCTTATAAAATCATGCACAGTGTACAATGGTCAGCGCGGTCGCCTGGCAACTGCTAGATTGTTGTTTTAAGTTTTTATCAGTAGGCATATTTTTCTTTTTTATCAAGTCTTTGTCACATTACACCTCCATTCCAGTTATCGAAATTAGTAAAGGAATAACACTGGGAAAAAGATTTAGAGATCATTAACAGGCTCATAGACACTGATGTTTCTTTTCTAGCAAGGACAAATATTAGTTTTACTAATTCTATGAAGTTTTTAAATTATGTTTTAGGTTCCTATCTCGTAATATTTATGACTCGTCTCTTATAAATTTCATGAAATAATCTCCAAGTAAAAACTGACGGATTTATTATTATTATTATCAAAATACATTTAATTGATAGATTTTTCTCTAAATTACAATTTGAAATTTAGTAAAATATACATTATGATAGGATCCAGATCAGCCCTGATTGGAGTTAGACATAGCTATGATCAAAGGTATTTCAACCATGATCATCCAATGTTTTGCATATATTTCTCATTTTTTTATTAACGTATTTGAACGGAGATTTCGATCGACCTTGTAGAGGTTACCTTATTGTTTATTTAGTGTCCATTGCAGCCACTTCTGCAATGTTTAACGTACAGAACTTGTCTCAAGAACTGCTTCCCGTACTAATTTTACTCTGAAATCAAGCATTTTAGAATATATTTAAGACTTTATGTTAAATGTAATGGTATACCGAGGGTTTACATATTTTAAAAATAAATCAAAGCTTATTTTTTTTATTAATGAGATTTTCTGGCGATATATCTTAGAGAAACCATAACAATTGCTTTTATACTTCTGTATTTTTTTAATAAAATTTTATCTCGTCTCACTTTTCTATAAATGTGACATGACTCATCATAGTAGACAGGAAAAAGATTTAAAGTTCCATTGGCCAGGAGCTAATCGGAAGGATAACGCTTAAAGAAGCCTTGGAACGGGAACAGAAAATAGAAATTATGGGACTTATTTAACGTTTGTATTAAAAATAGTTTCGGTCTGAATTAGACTTGAAGGTAATTCAGTAAATAATTTCCGCATGTGAAAAAATAGACAACTGCTAATCGCTGCTCGATGATTTTTATTGCTAGCAATAACCAGCAGTCATACATAGACCTGCTTCTAGTTTCTTATTGGAACAAAGACTGAAATCGTATGAATATCCATTGTACATTTCTCCATTGTCAACAACTCGGACACTTTTCATGTTGAAGTGACGAATTTGTCATCTCAAGGATTCACTGAAACAAATAATCGAAATGTAAGCGGAAAAAAACCGTTTCTTTTTTCGTTTTTCTTTCTTTCTTTTTTTGCAAAAATGTATTTAGAAGGAGAATGATGTTAGTATATTTTGCAGTAGAAGTTTTCATTTATGAGCGAAGTAAATAAATACAGTTTTAGTTATCATCTCAAATAACCGATTTCAGTAAGAAAAATAGAGTTCGGAAGTTGTCTGAACAAAATCATATGAAATATTTCTGTTTTTAAGATATGAAGGATGACATTTAAATATTTGGAACGAATGAAAAAAATTATGAATTACATATTTGTGGTTTTACTAGTTCAAATATGCCAGTAGCAAGTTCGAATTCGTAAACAAGCCATTCACACTGTTTTGACATGGAGAAAATTTCTCATGGAGAAAATTTCGAACTAGTAATAACATTGCATTTATACATACCACTGCTTAGCGCTCCCACCTCGTAATATTTGTGACGGTCTGTTAGCATCATTATTAATGTCCCTGCCTGTGTTATAACACACACAAAAAAAATACATTGACACTACCGTCTGTGCTTTGGCACAATAAATACAATTAATGTTTGTCTGTAAATTTTTTATCAGTGTACATACGTGGTAATATAGCTTACAAAGTGGTCTAATGTGTATAGTTTTGAAAGTATTATATTCAGGTGGGAAATTATGAAGAAATGATTGGCAAGTGATTAATTACTCTAGCATCAAGGTAGCTTGGACACAGTTGATGTTGTAATTTAGACCTAGTCAAGCAAACTTATGATCAAAAGCTTTGCAGTTGTGACCATCCCATCGACTCTGTATATACAACTATGTTTCTTCAAAGTTCTTTTATTTAATGCGGTAGAGGGAGAAATTACTGCTATTTCTAGTAACCGCTTATATAGCGGTTCCTTCATTGGCTTCTTCCTCGCTAAAGCAATTTTTTTAAAGTGTAGCATTTTTTGCAAAATATAAGGGAAGAGCAGAAACCACACCAACAGGTCGAACAGCCTCTTCAAGACCGATCAAGTACGAAAAAAAAAAAAAAGAACTTTCCACAACCCTCAGACTTTAACTTGTAAATGAGCACAAGGCCTCAAATTTAGCAACTGAAGCTGTTCACCTGGGAGCGTTATATAATTAGAATTGTTTTTATCTTGGTAAAACTTCATAGAAATCATATATTTATAATGAGTCGAACATACGTGTGTATATGAATATATATATATATATATATAATGAAAGAGACCTCGATATTATGTAAATAGAGGAACTTAGCTGTAAATATAATATGTGACAATTATTTGATAGCCATGGTAAAACTCCGAGTTTCGGATGTTGGGCTGAAAACCACGCTGCCATCTCTTCAGTTATCGGGCCATCGAAAAAAAAACGTAAAACTTTTTGTGTTTTCGATGGCCCGATTACTGAAGAGATGGCAGCGTGGTCTTCCACCCCGACATCCGAAACTCGGAGTTTTATCATGGCTACCGAATAAATGTTACACACACACACACGCGCGCGCACACACACACACACACTCATATATATATATATATATATATATATATATATGAAGATTTGCAAACTCCTCATCAATGGTCCTTAGATGTCCCCCTTCTCTCGTATCTTTTTAACCACATAGATGCCCAGGGACCAGCTGATTTCTCCAACAGATATATGTATGTATGTATGTATATTATAGAGTTTCCTGTCGCTAGATGACGTATGAGGGTTCTGCAATTTCTTACTGAACAACTACGCAGACGATTTGTTTATAGTGATGAAATGTTGGTGTTCATATAAGCTCACTCCCTCCATCAAATCGACATTACCTGTACAGGTGCAGGATGTGCCACTTGTCAGATGGCGAAATGAGCGCAGAACAACGTGAAATGAAGTGTTTTGATCAAGAATACAACGCAACACCCGGTCTGGGAATCGAAACCACGATCTCAAAATCGTGAATGCAACATCCTAACCACTAAGCCATGCGCCTTCACGAATGCAATTCCATGGTCATTCATGACCATGGAATTGCACCTAGAAAGTTGCCCTCTGAGGTTAGAAAAATACAAGAGCATATCTATAGGCCACGGTAAGGAGTTTGCAAATCCAGTTCTCAGGATACACTTCCAGCCTCATACCTATTATTAAAAGAGGAGCATGATACATACCAACCCCTATGTTTGGCCCCTTGTGGGTAATAAAAATTCAGGACGTTGGTGTTGCCTCGGTGGAGGTTTACACTCTCTGAGTGCTCTTATTTTTATTTTTATTTGAATAGGATATAACTTGAAGCATTTGTTTGTTGTATTTACTATATACATTCTCATTGTAGTCTTCAATTTTTCTGGGTTTTTTTTTTACAAATTGCTTTACTTATTTAATTTCATATGTATTATATTTCCTTGTCTCCTCTTACATTGCAATCTTTCTTGTATTCCTAGTGATACACACACATATTCACACGTGCGCGAGCATATATATATATAAGCAAAGTTGCTTGTTCTAAAAAACAGTACTAACATTGTTCTATGCAGAACAACCACGTTGTGGTGGTATCAAACATTATATATATATGTCATAAGAATTATATGAATCTAGACTTCTAGAGAGAAGAAAATGAATCGATCTTAACGGTGATTTTAAGCTCAGAACTTAATCAGCTGTTATGAGAATTTCAAATTTTTTGGCACAAACCAACAAATTTTTAGGTAATGGGTTTAGTCTGTTACATCGACACCAACGCTCATCTGCTATTTATTTTACTAACCCAGAAATTATTATTGCTGATATCATCACCATCATCATCACCACCACCACCACCACCACCACAACTACCACCACCACCACCACCATCATCATCATCATCATCATCATCATCATCATCATCATCATCATCATCGTCGTCGTCGTCGTCGTCGTCGTTGTTGTTGTTGTTGTTGTTGTTGTTATTATTATTATTATTATTATTATTATTATTATTATTATTATTATTATTATTATTATTAGGCGGCGAGCTGGCAAAGACGTTAGCACGCCGGACGAAATGCTTCGCGGTATTTCGTCTGCCGCTACGTTCTGAGTTCAAATTCCACCGAGGTCGACTTTGCCTTTCATCCTTTCGGGGTCGATTAAATAAGTACCAGTTACGCACTGGGGTGATATAATACATTTAATCCGTTTGTCGGTCCTTGTTTGTCCTCTCTGTGTTTAGCCCCTTGTGGGCAGTAAAGAAATATGTATTTCGCCCTTCTTTACGTTCTGAGTTCAAATCCTGCCGAAGTCGTCTTTGTCTTTCATCTTCTCGGGGTCGATAAAATAATTACCAGTGAATTACTGAAGTCGTTGTAATCGACTTAACTCCTCTGCCGCAATTGCTGGCCTTATGTCAGAATTTGAAATCATAATTATTGTTGTTCATTTTGTTATTCCCCAACTATCGATGATGAAAAACTGGAAGAATATTTAAAGCAGTTGATACAAAGCCTTGGGGAATTTCGGCTGGCTCTTTGCATCTTGATTTCAAATCCTTACACGGTCAACTTTACCTTTTATCCTTTTAAGGTCGATAAAATAAAGTACCAACCAGTTACTAAGGTGGACTATATCTGGGAAACTCTCATCCCCGCGAAATCGCTGGCCTTGTGCCTAAATCAGAAGCAATTATTATAGACCAGTTTATTCCTTTTAAAAATCAATAAATAATTAATGTTTCGTTAGTTCTCCGGTCATTTATTTTTGAAGTTCAATTGTTTTCATAGTTTTTGTTATTATTGATCTTTCTAAATTATGTTCATGAATTTGCTATGACACTGAAAGTCTTTGTATAGGCCTTAAACAAAAATATTTTGTGTAATTGTTTTACTCTAAAAATCGTTAATTAGTCTTTTTTCTTCGTATTACAATTGATGCTTTCTGTTTTTTAACAGACGTATTTTCTTGATTACTCCACTTTAAACAATAGACTTATTTGCATGCTTGTTTTCCTGGAGACCACAATTACTATATTGTATAAAAGATTATTCTATGCGACACCATATGGGTTGCACGACTGCTGTTAACTTTCATAGTATTTATTGCGACTCTCGCTGAATCGTCTTGTTTGACTTCAATTCAGTAATCTTTTATACTAGTCACGGTAGCAATGGGGGTTGAGGTAGGGAAGGATTCTAATGAAATGGGTAACAGGATAAAGTTCTAGTGTGGGAGCAGACAGTGATGGAGGAAGGGCAAAGAATGGTCGATTGAGTCAGCAGGAAGGGATAGATGAAAAAGAACCGTATTGAGTTTTGAAAAAAAAACTGGCTGCTTACACAGCTCTGTTAACTGTATTCAGAGATATTAGCCGAATACTCACGGCGCCATCTGTTGGATTCAGCAATCATTATCTGAAAGAAAGAGACAAGGACAAGGAGAGAAAAAGCGAGAGGGAGAGAGGGAGAGGAAAAGTGAAAGTATCAGAAGGAGAGAGAGGAGAAAGGGAGATGGCGAAAGAGAGAGAAGATGGGGGTGATGCATCTCTATACTTTCTGTATCACACTTAGAAGGCGAGACAGAATAACTGATAGAAGAGACAAATACCGCCCCACTCCTTCATATCTTTTATTCGTAGAATTTTATTTTAGAAGAGAAGCTTTTCATTCTTCCTTTCTTTCTTTCTTTTTAATTTATCTGTTACTTTTTTAAATTTTAGCTTCCCTTCTAAATGAGGTGAGTGGAGTGAGGAGGTATTTATAAGAAGTATTTTTTATTCCATTGTTTTATGTGTCAAACAATCAGAACAATTTGCATATTCAATAATGATTCCAAGCAGAAAGAGGATTACGTTGGCCTCTGTGTGCGTTAGTGTTCATAAGTAAAAGCAGCTTTTGAATTTCAATTTCATGATTTTATATTTAAAAAAAAAAGCAGAAAAAGGTTAAGAGTTTTCTCTCGGCCTCATCAATTTTAGGCACTGAGAGAAAAGACTTCATCATAGGAAAATCTCTTTAATTTCAGATCAATAATCTTGTGAAAACATTCCATTTCTGTGGCTGCTCTCTAAGTGATAGCTGTAATACTCCTAATCCTTAAATTCATTCTGCTTAAAAACTGATATAATTCATTTTTTATTAAAATTGATGAATTATGCTTGAAAATGCGGATTAAAAATACAGAATAAAAACGGAACAATATAAATAAACAATGATAAAGAAAATCCATTTTTTGTTAGGTTTTCTTTCTTCTGTTTTTTTATTCTTATATAAAAAAAAAATCTAGCAGAAATATAGTGTAAAATTAGTCACGATCAAACAGCAATTCTGATATTTTCATTCATAAATTCAAAGAGGAAATAACATATTCATTGACTACGGAATTGAAATTCATAAAGTCAAATATCCATTCCGTGGTCACAGGCAGCAACTTTCTAGGAATTAGTTTTATGTTGGAACACGGAGAACATGGTAGGATGAGACAAACATATTGCACCTATGAACTTTTGCTGTCAGGTTAGATAGCAGAGAAATACACAATGATATGGATTATGTACAATACATGCATTGCATACGATTCTCGATTCTCTCTCTCTCTCTTTATCCCTTCCACGTCTCTCCTGTCAGACAGAGATTTTTAAACACACATACATACATGCAAATGCATATACATACACAAACAAATGCGGTAAACAGTCCGCGCGCTCTCTTTCATACACACTTACCAATTCGTAAGGTCACGTACACAAACATATATACAGAGAGAGAGAGAGAGAGAGAGAGAGAGAGAGAGCGGTGACAGTGAAGGAGAGGAGAAAGAACGACCGCAATTACCTAAACACAGAGAGGACAAACAAGGACAGACAAACGGATTAAGTCTATTATATCGACCCCAGTGCGTAACTGGTACTTATTTAATCGACCCCGAAAGGATGAAAGGCAAAGTCGACCTCGGCGGAATTTGAACTCAGAACGTAACGGCAGACGAAATACGGCTACGCATTTCGCCCGGCGTGCTAACGTTTCTGCCAGCTCGCCGCCTTAAATATTGGTTTCAAATTTTGGCACAATGTTAGCATTTTCTCCGGTGGTGGGTAAGTCTATTAAATCAACCTCAATCCTCTACTGGTACTTATTTTATCGACTCTGAAAGAATGAAAGGCAAAGTCGACCTCGGCGGACTTTGAACTCACGACGTAAAGACAGAAAGATTACCGTTAAGCATTTTCTCCGGCATAGTAACAACCCTGCCAGCTCGCCGCCCTCATGGAGCTAAATATTAATGATTATGACTAACCAACACATAGATTTTATGATTATAAACGATCCTTAAATATATTTAGTATCGATTCCTATGGATTTGCATTAATAGACGGCCTCAAGTATTCAGGAGTTTATAGTCCATTGACATCGATCCCTGTTACGGGCCGGTACTTTAGTTTTGTCAGAGCCAGAAAGATGAATGAAAGATTAGTTGACTTATGAGCGCTTAGAACACAAATATAAATAATCGTAATTAAAGAGTATTTTACTCAGCGTCACACTGATTCTGTTACTTAACAGTTAATTAAATGAACATCAAATAGTAATTGATCCAATGAATATTTAATGTAGCTTTCTAAGTAATGTTATATTTTCTGTTTATATTTATCAACGGGCAAAACGCCCCTCGTCCAATGGACGGTGCTGAGTTGTCAAACATTTAAACAAAATTTTCTCAAAACAACTTGTTCGACCGTCCCATAGGCCTCCCTTTTGAGAAACACTGATTTAACCTAAATTTGAGACACCAGCAAAAGAAGAAATAAAGATAGACTGTTTCTATTCCAAAGAAAAACGATTTTATTCACACAAATATGCAAAAGACTATATACTGCATTATGTGGCATTATTTCAAGCCAGCCGGCTGTTTTTGCTCAAACTGCACGTGTATTTTTCTCGCGTACGCGTAGTATCGATCGCAACAGCTGATGTACTTGCGCGTACAAATGCACGTTCCCACGGCTTTATCGATCGCATTCTCAACTAGAATCGATTTTTGTAATTTTTTCAAGACTTATACACGACATGATACTGTCGGTATCTACACATCAAATTTGAGCGCAATCGGATGGAGGATGCCCGAGATCCTAGAAGTCACACAGACAGACTGACTGAACGGATTTTATATAAGATATATATATATATTTAGATAGATAGATAGATAGATAGATAGATAGATAGATAGATAGATAGATAGATAGATAGATAGATAGATATATAGATAGATAGATAGCCAGACATATAAAAGTGTGCATGTGTGTGAAGAGTGGGAGAAAAGAAGAAAGAGGTGCATGTAAGTAACCTTTAAAACTCCTATGGTACACCTAAGTTGCGTTTCCTAGCTCTTTTGGGAAGGCAATTATATTAGTTAAGCTTTAGAAGTGCTAAAGTATTATAGATTACATTCCTGATAGCCCGGTGTATGTCATTGTTCATTCTCAATACTTAAACATCTATTTGCATTGTTAGGACTTTTATTCCTATATATCGTCCCACCGATATATCGGAGTCGATAAATGAAGTGCTAGCTGCGTACTGGCTCCCTCCCACCAAAATTTCGGGCCTTGTGCCTAGAGCAGAAAATATTACTATGTATCGTCTTGTATGCAGTTAAACTTCCCAAGTTATCTACCCTTTATCATTTATTTATTTATATCAGTTTCAGGAATGCGACCATGCTGGAATGTCGCCTTGAAGCTTTGATATAAAATATTCCTCCCGTGACTATCCCGTATTAGTGTGTATTTGACTACATTACACCATGGAGTACACTTTTAAAAATATGGTTGGATCTTAATTCAGATTTTATGCTATTGCTAGCAAGTCAATGTACTCACTTTTCAATGTTCATATGTACAAAGGTATGTCAATATGTACGTGTATGTATGTATGTATGTATGTATGTATGTATGTATGTATGTATGTATGTATGTATGTATGTATGTATGTATGTATGCATGTATGTATGTTCCGGTTTTGTTTTCCGAATTTCTCACCAATTGAGATATAGCCTGCTTTTAACCCAGAAACAAGGGTGTGTGTATGAATTTATTTATGTGTGCAAGCCTATGTATATGTAAAGATGTATGCATATATGTATGCATATATGTACGTATGTGTATGTGTACGTATATATGTGTGCATGTATGCATATGAGCATGCATATGTGTGCATAATGTATGTGTGCACGTTTATGTATGTATGTATGCGTGCGTTCATGTGTGTATCTGAGTGTGTGTATGTGTGTGTGTGTGTGTGTGTGTGTGTGTGTAGGTGCAGTGCATCTTTAAACGTAACTCATAGAAATGCAGTCCCGGTTCGTTAACCCTGATGGAAGAACTGTGTATGGCCAGTAGTCTGGAACGGACTCTACACGAATCATTTCCACTTCATTCAAACTGCCTCTACGGTTTTGCTTGGTGATGTATGAGAGAAAACGATAATCTACTGGTATTGTTTGTTATAACTTAAAAAATCTGCTGCCTACGTTCGTGCTTTTGTTATCATTGTTTCGTTTCCGGTGTGATGTTAAGAAATCATGTGTGACCACATTGTACAAAATATTTATTCTATGTATAGGTGAGCGTGTGGTGTAGTAGTTAGGATATTCAGTGGTGTAGTGGTTAGGGTATTGGGCCGTGACTGCTGCGGACATATATAAACTCGCAAAGAATGAAGCCAGTATGCTCCGCTGGATGTGTAATGTCAGTGTGCATACTCGACAGCGTGTTAGTACTTTGAGAGAAAAGTTGGACCTAAGAAGCATTAGATGTGGTGTGCAAGAGAGACGACTACGCTGGTATGGTCATGTGGTGAGAATGGATGAGGATAGCTGTGTGAAAAACTGTCACACCTTAGCAGTTGAGGGAACCTGTGAAAGAGGTAAACCCAGGAAGACCTGGAATGAGGTGGTGAAGCACGACCTTCGATCATTAGGTCTCACCGACGCAATGGCTAGTGACCGAGACCTTTGGAAATATGCTATGCTTGAGAAGATCCGGCAAGCCAAGTGAGATCATAACCAGTGGTGTAACCAGCCCATTTATCCGTACCTGTCCTTCATTGAACACTAAACTCTGCTTGCGAAGACCTATTGAGGGAAGTGATATCGAAATCAAATTCGATGACAGCACTGCATGACTGGTATCCGTGCCAGTGGAGCGCAAAGAGTACCATCCGAGCGTAATCGTTGCCAGGGCCGCTGACTGGATCCCATGCCGGTGGTACGCAAAACGCACCATTCGAGCGTGATCATTACCAGCGTCGCTTTACTGGCACTTGTGCCGGTGGTACGTGAAAAACAACATTCGAGCGAGGTCTTTGCCAGTGCCGCTGGACTGGCTCCTGTGCACGTAAAAACACCACTTTTCTTTACGTGGTGGCACGTAAAAACACCATTTGAGCGTGGCCGTTGCCATTACCGTCTGACTGGCCCTCGTGCCGGTGGCACGTAAAAGCACGCACTACACTTTTGGAGTGGTTGGCGTTAGAAAGGGCATCTAGCTGTAGAAACTCTGCGAGAACAGATTGGAGCCTGGTGCAGCCATTTGGCTCGCTAGTCCTCAGTCAAACCGTCCAACCCATGCCCGCATGGAAAGTGGACGTTAAACTATGATGATGATGATGATATACATACATACATAACACACACACACACACACACACACACATATATATATCGCCCACGTTGCCGCACTTGCTCTTACCTCTCCAACACCACCCGCCTCACTAGCACCCACCATCGACCCTATCCCATCATCCACTCCTTCACCTGCACCTCCAGCAATATTATCTATTGCCTCTCTTGCTCTCTCTGCAATTCCTTGTACATCGGACAAACGGGACGCCGCTTGGCTGACCGGTTCGCGGAACACCTTCGTGACATCCACCTTGCGAACGACACACCGGTCTCACGCCATTCCGCTCCACCGGTCACTCCTTGCAACACCTATCTGTGTTCGGTTTGTCCTTACACAGAGGCCATCCGGATTCCCGTTTGCGCCGTGAACAGGAATTAATCTTCTCTCTTCGCTCTTATACGCCATTTGGTCTCAACTCTCCCCCCTCCTCATCTAACCCCGCTCTCCCCCCTCCTCACCTATCCTTTCCCCCCGACCCCTACTTCTTCAGTCCTTCATCCTTTCACCCCTACTCCCCTTCCCTTCTTCCCTCTTTCTCCCTCCCTCCTTCCCTCTTCCCCTTCCCTCTGCTCCCTCACTCCCTCTCTCCCCTTCTCTCTCCCCCTCTCCCTCTTTTCTCCTTCATCCCCCCTCCTCCCCTTCTTTCTCCCCCATCCTCTCCTCTTCCCCCCTCTCCTCTTCCCCCCTTTCCTCCCCCTCTTCTTCCCCTCCCCTTCTCCCCCCCTCTTCTCCCCCTCCCCCTCTTCTCACTACACCACACGACTTTACACATCACATCACATATGATGTGCCATACTAATACATACACCAACTAATACATACTAATACGTACTAATACATACTAATACATACTAATACATACACCAACCCTATAAATACACACGTCCAGACCCCGCATACGCACTTATACTCTCTCATACACACACACACACACACTTATATATACTAATACGTACTAATACATACTAATACATACTAATACATACACCAACCCCATTCATACGCACGTCCAGACCAATCCTACGCACTAATACTCTCTCATACACACACACACACACCCTTATACATACTAATACATACACCAACCCTATACATACACACATCCAGACCCCTCCTACGCACTATTAGCTGGTCCCTCAACCCTATTATCAACCCTATTATCAACCCTATTATCTCCCCTTATTTCGCTCTCGCGTCTCATGTTTGATCTTTGACCTCTGGCCGAAATCAGATCGCCATGTTGATTCGTTAGCTACTGCACGCATTTTTTTCTCTCCTTCTTTCTGTGTTTTTTTTCTCTCTGTGTATCTTTCTGTTGAAGAGCGTAGGCTCGAAACGTTAAAGACTTGTTTTATTTATATTTCCTGAGCGCCATACTAATACAATTGTTCGTTTGTTTTCCACCTGCCTTCGTCTTTTGTTTATTTTCATAAAGCTTCCCGTTATATATATATATATATATATATATAAGCGTGTGTGTGTGTCTAGCATTACTGTCACGAGCTTTGTCACAGTTGCTTTACAAGTCATTAAAAAGTGACTGACCTGGAATAAATGAAGAAAATTTCTTTGTTATTGAATGCATATGCAAATATCAACATAGAAAAAGAATATTGGTGGAACATTCCCATCAAAACTTCTGTCAGTGTAACCATAAAAGGCCGGAAATTGTTGTTTGGGATAAAGTGGGAAAATATATAACGTCATAGAGGCTAGTTGCCTAGCTGACATGAAAATATCTTCGAAAACGAAAGGATAAAGGATAACTATGAACAACTTCGAAACTTCCAACTCGGGGTCGATAAATAAAGTACCAGTTACGCACTGAGGTCGATGTAATCGACTTAATCCGTTTGTCTGTCCTTGTTTGTCCCCTCTGTGTTTAGCCCCTTGTGGGTAGTAAAGAAATATATATTAGATTATAAATTCACGTTTATACCAGTGATAATTTGTGCACTTGGTTCTGGATGAGCTAGAGTTTTCAGAAAAGGAAACCAAGGATCTAATTTGCACATTACAGATACAATCTGTAAATGAACATTAAGAATATGCAAGGCTTTTTTCAAGTTTAATAAATACATACATACAGACAGACAGATAAACAGGTATACAGACAGACATATAACTATACATACTGGCAGTCAGACATACATACACATTTCTTTACTACCCACAAAGGGCTAAACACAGAGGGGAAAAACAAGGACAGACAAACGTATTAAGTCGATTACATCAACCCCAGTGCGTAACTGGTACTTATTTAATCGAACCCGAAAGGATGAAAGGCAAAGTCGACCTCGGCGGAATTTGAACTCAGAACGTAACGGCAGACGAAATACCACTAAGCATTTCGCCCAGCTCGCCGCCTTCAAACATACATACAGACATACATACAGGCAAACATACATACAGATATACATACAAACAGAGAGACAGACAGATAGATAGATATGGATCATATATTGTATTCGTATCATGGCAGTTTATATACATTTGCAGTAGCTTCTAAACGTAAGGTTTGTTGTCTATTGACAGCATTCTTTCTGTAACTTATTCCTAACCATTATGAATTCATATATAAACTGACAGTGCCATCTATTAACTTTCTGTACTATAAGACCTTCATTACTCAAACGTTCGCTGCCATTTTTTTCTTCTTCGCACTTAGCTATTTGTCTTTCCCTTTTCAATGACGATAACTTTGTAAACTTTTTCTACTGTATTTTTTGTTCTTTAGTATATTGCTCGTCCCCCTTTAATGCATTCTTTGCATAATTTTTTTCTTTACTTCTCGTTTCAATCAGATTGTAGTCGGTATATATCCATCTTAGAATGCAGGTTTTCAAAAATAAACGAAATCACTTCATCCTGCACGGGAAACATAATGGTCTGATGGGCCAAACGTTAATATCCTAATGGACGTTCGATTACCTTGAAAGAAATCAAAAAAATAGGGAGGGGAGAAGAAAAACACAGAGTTAATAAGAAAAAAAAACTAGTAGAAAATATTAGGGATAAAAAAAGATTAAAACAATTTGAAACTCTCCTTGGAAAGACAGATAAAAAAAAATAGCATAAATGCATGAAAAACGACGACAATTGAATAAAAACTAATCGAAGAATGAGAAATTGTTTAGCGAATGTAGTTTGTGTTGTTAGAAAATTGTGGAGGAGAGTATGGTGGCGATAATGAAGCTGGGTGGAGGATTTTATCAAACAAGCGAAGCAGGAAAAGTATGAAATAAGTGAATTCATTCAAAATGTGTTATATTCCTCGGGAGATGACAAGCAGCGTGTTTATAAGAGTGTATATTTACAAATATGTATATTTACACATACATATGTGTGTGTGTGTGGCCATATATATATACATGCATGAATAAGTGATTTTCTAAGTATGAACACACCCGCAGTGACAATGTGTGTTTTATATATACCAATAGAGACAATACATGCACACAAACACACACACACACACACACACACACACCACACACACACACACTCACATACACATACATACACACAACACAAACGCACACATGAACTATAGACGTGAAAGCATACGGAAATATAAACTGATTGGTGTGTTGCTTGCATACACATATATAAATACACACATACTCAACACACACGAACGCACACACACACACACATACAATGTATTACATATATTATATAATAAGAACAAATATATATACTTAAATGCATGCTGTAATTCAACGAATGCATACATATATCTCATAGCAGAAGACAATTTAGAAAAATTGACGGAAATCAAAGACAGGAAGGCGACAGATGTACGGTGAATTGATGTTAAATAGTTCTGATGTGCATGTATACATAGGTTTATACATACATACATACATACATACATACATACATACATACATACATACATACATACACACTAACATACACAACTATATATAAATATATATACACACACAGATGCATCACAATTGTGACGCGCATATGTACATATAGGTATCTATGTATAAGTAAATATATGTATGTATATATAAATAACCATTTGTCACAAAATATTCTATAATATATGTATAACACATAGACGCACTCACATATGTGTATATAATATATATATATATACATATATATATATATATATATATATATATATATTAATATATCTATATATATATATATATATATATATATATATCTATATATATATATATATATATATTATATTAAAAGTTTGGAGGTGATGTACAGGTATTTTTATTTAGAAGAAATGAGGTACTCAGAAATTCGGATGGTTTTATATTTACAGATATTTATTTGCATATTACATGTTTTTATACATCATATAACTTATATCATATATCAAATATTAGCGCTTTCGTCCATTCTGGTCGAATTTTCAAATGGAACTAAGTTCCTGTGGAAAAATTTCGACCATTTTATAGTGTTATTGAGTGTGTAGTGGTGGGGAGGGATATAAGATAGTACAAGAGGGTGAAGAATGAGGAGAAAGTAAGAGAGAGAGCATGTGTGTGTGTGTGTGTGTGTGTGGTGCGTGTGCGTGTGTGTGTGTGTGTGTGTGTGTGTGTGTGTGTGTGTGTATATATATATTGTGCGTGTGTTACAACTAGTTTAACCTCGAGCAGATTCTCTGCCAGCTGGTTTTTGATGCAGCGTTCTGCATCCTTTATATACTATATCCCTAGCTGGGGAAGCGAACCCCTACTAACCTCCATCAGCTAACAGGATTGCGGGACTGGCCCAGTTTCGAGCTAGTTGGCTCTTCGTCAGCCGCACGTACCTGCACAATGGGGTGGAATCTAAGATTCGCTCCTGCCAACGATATATAGTAAACATCGGTCACTGATTTGTTGCAACAAGCAAAGTAACTAGTTATAAATCTAAAGAAGAGCTAGAGTAGTGATGTATAGTAAACAGAAGATCGAGTTGCCACATCAAGGTGGCAGGTAAATGTTACTTCTAGTTTAACCCCAGGCAGATGGAGTGATAGCTAAGCTTTTTTTTTTTTTACAATATATCGCTGGCAGAAGCGGATCTTAGCTGCCGCTTTGATGTGACAACTTGCTTACTGTTTAGTGTACGTAACTACTCTATCACTTCTTGAAATTTTAAAACTAGCTACGTTGCTTCTATAATATATATATATATATATATATATATATGTATATATGATTGATTGATTGATTCTAGTTTCAGCTTATGAGCTGTGGCCATGCTGGGGCACCGCCATTGGTGTTGCTACTTGGTTTCACTTCATGGAGGCTTTCTAGCAACTGCTATTTGGTGCATGAGAGAGTTCGATGCAGCTGCCCTCATCTGCCCCTCCTGCCGTGAAGTTGGTTCATCTGGGACACCTGACAGGAAGAGATCCAGCTTCATTTAAAGACATCTGTATCCACCCCATGCAGGTCTCTCAGGTTCTTCGGGAGGATATTGAAGAGCTGTGGGCTCGGAAGCCCAGGCTATCACAGAATCTTGTCCTACATCTTGATGGCAGGTTTGGAGTCCTAGGCACCACGCAGTGGCGCCCAGTTCTGGCATTTGCGTAACTCTCGATGCCAAAGTTCAGGACACTCCCTCCAGGATCTTCCAGATGTATATTATGGCATATCTTTCCCGCCTACGCTCCGGGAATATAATTTTAATCTCTTGAGTCTTTCCCAGTAGCTTACATTCTGCATAGCATTCTGTGTAGCTTCGTTGGATCGCCTCAAGTTCTGTGATCAACTTGACACTGGATGGTGACCATAGCTGAGAGCAATAGTCAAAGTGGCTTAGGACAAGTGTCTTCCAGAGGACCATCATGGTTTCTTGTTCTCTTGTTCTAAAGGTTCTAAGAATCCATCCAGCCAGCCGTCTACATTTCATTGTCAGTTTAGCAACATGTACATGAAAGGTCGCGTCATCACTCATGTGAATACCCAGGTCACGCACTGATTGTGCCTCTGGGATTGCAATCCCTCCGGGTCCAGTGTATTCATTGGGTATTGCATTCAGTTTGCATGCTGATAGTATAAAGCTTGAAACTTTCCAGCATTGAACTGCATGCTATCTTTTCAGCCCACTTGTATATTTCGTCCAGCTCACATTGCAGGTGTTTAGTGTCCTCAGGTTCTGTATTGCCTGTGAAACTTTTTGTATCATCTGCATAACTTGTGATCGTGGCTCTCTGCGTGGCTGAGGCATGTCTGAGAGGGCCATTATGAACAGTAGTGGTCCCAGAACAGTGCCCTGCGGAACACCGCTCACTATTTGTGTGTTAATGGAGGTGGCCCCATTGGCTACTACCACCTGACTTCTATCCTTCAGAAAGTCATGAAGCCATTCTCCCAGTTTTCCAACTATGTTGAGATCACGCAGTTTGTGACATATCATTCCATGATCGACTTTATCAAAGGCCTTTGCAAAGTCGAGATATATCACTTCCACATTTGAGTGGTTGAGCAACCGTTTCAGCACCCAGTCATAGTGTTGTAGGAGCTGAGTTAAACAGCTTCTCCCTGGTCGGAAACCATGTTGGGTGTCGGGCAGCAAGTCATTCTCTTCAAGGAAGGTGATCAGCTTCCTTCTGACTATTCGTTCCATGACCTTGCTGATGTGTGAGGTCAGAGAGATAGGTCTATAGTTCTTGGCTTCCGCTCTGCTACCTCATTTATGAATGGGGCATATTTTACCTTCCTTCAGTTTCCTGGAAGTTTGCCAGCTGCAAGGAAGCTCTGAAAGAGGAACTGCAGTGGTCTTGCTAGGACTCTCTTACATGCTTTTAGGAGGATTGCCGGGAATCCATCAGGGCCAGTAGCTGAGTCTGTTTTCATTTCATCTATAGCCTTGGTTACATCGTCTTCCTTTATATCGATGTAATCTATCGTCGCCGCCTCTGATTTTATATCTGCAGTGTGTAAAAAGTCAGTTGGATTGGTGATTTGGAGATTCCCAAGGGTGGAGTGAAAACACTCTTGAATTGCTCATTCAGTATTCACTTACCCTCATTGGTTTTCCTGTAGTGTGCCATCCTTTTCGAGGAGTGGCCCTATTCTACAGTGCACTGTAGCTGTTTCTTTGGCATACCTGTAGAAAGCTCTGGGGTTAGATTTTATGTTTTCTATAGCCCAGGCTTCTTTGTCTGCTCTTTTTTTCATGGGAGAGTTGCAGACATTTTTTCGATTTCCAACAGTTTTATTTTTAGGCGGGACTTTCACTGCTTTCAATCTGTTTGTTTAGGCGATTTGAAAATTTCGTACGCTGTCTCATTAAGATTTTCCTCTCTCTGGGGATTTTGTTCTTGTGTACAGTGGCCTTTCTCTCTGGGACACATTTGTAGCATATGGCTTGCATTACAGACATGAATTGTTGAAGTTTCACGTCGATGTCTGGCGAGGAGAGACATTAGGCCAGTTTTGTTTGAGGATCTCTTTCTCAATTTGTTTCCAGTTTTGCCTTATGGTAGTTCAAGCTGGAAAGATTTTGAGGGTTTCTTGTAGGCTGCATGTCCGTGCTCTCTTTTGGCCCGTACATGGTCAGCTCTATCATGTTGTGATCGAGAGTAGTGTCGGTGTCACTTTCACATTATGGATGAGATCCATGTCATTTGTGAAGCAGAGATCCAGTGTGTTCCTGCCCTGGTTGGTGGAGTATTACCTGCTCCATGTACAGGGTGTTGATGAGGTTCAGGAAGGACTCTCGCCTGTCCTCGTTCACATCGTTGTCATTCCTGGGAGAGAAAGGCCCCTCGGGCCATCTGACATTGGCAGATGAAGTCTCCCATAAGAAGCACACCTATGTGTTGTTCTAATGTGGTTAGAATTTCTTCTATTTTTATAAGGCAGTCTTCAAACTGCCCACATGGCTTGGGGCATCTGGAGGGCGATATGTAGCACACACAACTACATCAAGTTGCTTAATATGTACAATTAGTGTATCACACACCGAGTTTGAGTATATATATATATATATATATATTATATTATTATATATATATATATATATTATTATGTATGCATATATATGTATCTATGGACTACTATATATATATATATACATATATATATATATATATATATGTCTTATATGTATGCATATATATGTATATATGGATTACTATATATACATATACACATACACATATACATATGTATATATATGTATATATATATATATATATATATATATATATATATATATATATATATATAATATATATATATATATATATATACATATATACATATACATATATGTGGGGCGTGTAAGTATTTGAGGTTACCCAGCCCCACCGCTTGACAACCGAACTACCGATGTTGCATGTACACACACACACACACACACAACACATGCACGCACAACCACACACATGCACGCACACACACACACACATATTTATATATAGATATGTTTGTGTGCGTATGTATTCCTTTCTCTCTCACTCTCTCTTTATATATATATATATATATATATATATATATATATATATATATATATATGTATGTATGTGTATATATATATAATATATATATACATATATGTATGTATGTATATATATATATATAATATATATATATATATATATATATATTACTTACATACATACATATAACACGTTTCAATTTTTTCATTGAGAAACTGGAAAAAGTTTGTCGCACATATGTACCACTGATTCACACAAGCATTGAGCACACTTAAACTCATAGCAACACTGTTTCAAATTTGCTGTGTAATCTTAACAAATATTTAATCTAACACTAACCACGAAGTTGACTGATAAACAGAAAAAGGATCTCCTCTCTATATGGGGCCAACATTTGAACGTTGTTTATAATTATTATTATAACCACTAAGATAGTGTTGTCTTGGAGTGTGGACATATTTTTATCCACATATGTGATCAGTACTGGTAAGTATTTTTTTCATCGGTTTCGATGAGTATTCCAATTGCTCCGATCAAAGGAACAATCTGCTGGTGAAATTAACGTGCAAGTGGCTGAGTGCTCCACAGACACGCATAGCCTGTTACTAGCTGAGTGGACTGTAACCACGTGAAGTTGTGTTTTACTCAAGGATGTAACGCACCACCGGGAAACGAACTCATGACCTTATGACATGAGCCAATTACTCTAACCATTAAACCACACGTTTCCACATGTATTTTGTACTACTAACTATTGCAACCACCAATATCATGAAGACTTTTTGTTGATAGGTAATATGGGAATTTATGTATGTATGTATGTATGTATGTATGTATGTATGTATGTATGTATGTATGTATGTATGTATGTATGTATGCATGTTTGTATGTATGTATGAATGTATGTATGTATGAGTGTGGGTGTGTGGATATCTTTATACGTGTGCGCACATACACATGCGCGTGGAGGCACATGGCTAGTGGTTAGAGCAGCGGACTCGCGGTCGAGGGATCGCGGGTTCGAATCTCAGACCGGGCGATGTGTGTGTTTATGAACTAAACACCTAAGCTCACGTGGCTCCAGCAGAAGGTAATGGCGAAACTTCTGCTGACTCTTTCGCCACAACTTTCTCTCACTCTTTCCTCCTGCATCTTGCAGCTCACCTGCGACGGACCGGCGTCCTGTCCAGGTGGGGAACCTATACGCCAAGGAAACCGGCCCTTATGAGCCAGGCATGGCTCGAGAAGGAACAAACAACAGCACACACACGCACATACACATATATGCATGTATGTATGCACGTATTCATATTCATTTATATGTACGTGGTTGTGAATATGCTTATATACGTCAATATTTGAAACTATTTTTGCACTACTGTTACTACCATTAATATGGGGAGGAAATTAAGGCGGCGTGCCGGCAAAATCGTGAGCCTGCCCTTTTGGGGTCGATAAACCAAGTACCTGTTGAGTACTGAAACCAATATCTGGAAGAAATTACGTATGTACACATGTGTGTCAACATAATTCTCTCCAAGTGTTTAGCCTCCATTGACCAAGCAGACCACTGATTAATTGCATTTAAACTATTATTTCGTCCTGCTTTTTAAAAAAAATTTTATCCTTTACATCAAAAGACATTCTCCAACGTGTCCTTTTGTATAAAGAAAAGGGAGTGATTTGAGAGACATTAAGGTTACACTTGAAAGAAGTTCGAACTGACTGGCTTTGTCGTTGTTTGTGCTTGTAAAAGTGCTGATAATGTAGGTATTGTTATTGCCTCAATATAGTTAAATGTATCTACTGATGCACGTTACTGGATTACTAGTATTATTGAAAATCAATCCTTGAGTGATTTGAAGTCAGAAAGGGAAAGGACGTAATTATATGATGAAAATCCATTTTTAATATATCAAATTCACCTAAGGCATAAGGTAGCCAACTAGCGGTATAGGTAGCACGCCGGGCGAAATGCTTAGCGCCATTTCGTCCATCTTTAAGTTCTGAGTTCAAATTCGACAGAAGTAGATTTTACCTTTCATCTCTTCAGGGTCGATGAAATAAGTACCAGTTGAGTACTGGGTTGATGTAAATGATTGACATCCTTCCTCCCAAATTGCTGGCCTTGTGCTAAAATGTAAAACCAATATGTTAAATTCATCTTTAAGGTGGCTAGCAAGCAGAATCGTTGGTGTGTTGGCATTTTTTCTTTCTCTTTACGTTCTGCGTTCAAATTCCTTCGTGTTTACCTTTCATCCTTTCGGTGACGATAAAGTAAGTACCGGTCTATATACTGAGGTTGACTGAAGTAACTATCTCCCTCCCCTTAAAATTGCTTTTGCAATTTTAAAATTAGAAAAAATTTTTGATTTCATCCTGATTCATGATTAAAACAACAAATTATGTATAATCTTCTACTCAAACTGCCATTCAATACCTTTGCCTTGTACTCCTCATACAACAAAAGGCTCGCTAACTGGTCACTTGGAATAATAGAAATCACACCATCCAGGTATCCTTCAAATAAAATCATCTTTAAAAAGCAGAACACTTAGATATACTATCGCCAAAGGAAAGTCGATGCTAACCACGATTGGTATAGCTTTGGTCATATGTCCGCTCGATCAGGGTTCACTAGAGTTAAATGATAACAAATGGCTTCTTTACTGCACAATATTTGCAATACTACTCAAAAGGCGGCGGGCTGGCAGAAACGTTAGCACGCTGGGCGAAATGCTTTGTGGTATTTCGCCCGTCGCTACGTTCTGAGTTCAAATTCCGCCGAGGCCGACTTTGCCTTTCATCTTTTCGGGGTCGATAAATTAAGTACCAGTTACGCACTGGTATCGACATAATCGACTTCATCCGTTTGTCTGTCCTTGTTTGTCCCCTCTGTGTTTAGCCTCTTGTGGGTAGTAAAGAAATAGATATTTGCAATACTGCTCAACATTTACAGTACGCGATAACTGCAATATACAAAACACATATAGTGCATAATGGCTTGTGATGTACTACTAGAGTCGATTATATAGAAGTCTGCCATATACTGGGATCATTGAATTCACTACTACCACACACACACATGCACACATATTTAACATTGAGGAAATCTGAAAATTAGTGATCGATGTCTCACTCAATGGTATGTGGCATTTCTGATAGCGAGGAAAGCGAAGGAGTTTCTGAATAAGTATGGAAAGGACTTCGTTTGAAAATCATCTACTTTTCGATTATCTCATCGATGTTTACACCATTCGCTGACACACACACATACACACACACACACACACACTCAAACAAACACACACACAATGGGCTTCTGCACAGTTTCTACCAAATTCCGTTTATAAGGTGTTGGTCAACATGAAGCAACGGTAGAAGAGAGTTGACCAGGGCGCCGCGCTGTAATATTGAACCCCGAACCACGTCAAACCAAAGCAAAATTCTTAACTACGATTTTTACTTTAGGTCTTCAGCTTTAATTTAAAATCATGCCAATAGTATTACTTTCTTTTTCCACCCTCCTAATTTTGTTAAAACAAGCCACAGTCGGCTCTCACTGTACAGACTTATGATTAAGTGCATCCTGTGATCATTGCGTGTATTTCAAACTATATCAAGCAATGAGCTCTTTCCTTTGCTAAGACGACAGGTTGTGATTTAAGGGAATTTAAGTACTATTTCAAGAAGGTCATAGAGTGCTGGTACCCAATCAATCGACTATACACACTTCTCTAACAATATTTAATCCTCTTTTTGATGAAATTTTATATAGACAGTTATTGAATCCACATGTTTAACAGATGATATTAATTAGAAATCAATTCCCTACTACTGTGTAAAGGTCTAGTATGTCTCCAGATTTTTCAGTTGTAAAATTCTAAGATGTTCCCCACCCATTTTTTTTTATTACTGAAATTTACCTAATTCCCCATCCGTTGCCCATAATCAGTTTCTTTTACGGTATCTCGGAATCCAGTCGGTTACATTTTCGTCTGCCTGTTGCCACTCATCTTCCGGACATGTCCACCTCAATTCGATTTCAATCATTTTATAAACCTGATAATGCTATTTCATTTCGTTTGTTCTCAGATCCATTTCGTTGCTGTCTAGTCCTTCCACGTTATTCTAAGTATTATGCATTCGTGAGCATAATGGACACAACTAATTAGAAGATTAGCGAGCAGAATCGATGAATAGGCAACAACGGATCACACAGAAGATTAAAAGTATTCATTCATACAATACATGACAACTAATGAACAGATCCATGTAACCAAACAAAGAAAGAGTGGGAGTCCTAGAATAAATGAACTTAAATCTTTTCAGCTTTTACCTTCAAGGATACGGCTGGTGTTGTCAGACAGGAGTTATATGTCCTTTCTTTAGATAAAAAATAGCTACTTTTTCTATAAACCAATGGTGTCTGTATCTCCTCATATCTAAAGTAATATCAATAAATATTGTGATAAGGCATTTATTTTATAGATTATAAATTCTCACTGATTAAAGGCCTCTTTAAACTTCATTTACACAGCGTTCTATCACACCTATCTAAATAAATATGATAAAGACGAATCTAGAGTAGAGCCTCTTCTTAGTCGACCAACTTATAAAATATTCCATCTCTCAAATCAAACTCTTCTATCTTAAATAATGAAACAGGCATTGGGCAACGACGTCCATGATAAACAAAAAGTGGTGATGGTTACGATTGGAACGCCTCTTCCATAAGGGCTGATCGCATACTAAATTGTAAAAAAATATGATCAAGATTGTTGTAGACTTTTCTTATCCAAATATATGTATATTAAAAAAAATCACCTATTCATCTCATTAATTGATTGACATTGATTCTGGTACCACTCTGACTTTTCAGATGAGTTAACATTCCTGTTCAGCTTCCATTGTAATCGTTCCATTGCTTTATTTCTATCGAAATTTATTCTTCAGATCACTCTTATTTCATTATATTCTCGTTTAAACTGATATGCTGCAACACATGACCTCTCTTCACAATTGTCTCCAAGCGCTATGAACAAATGTCATTGCCTCTATAATGTTTTTTCTATTTTTTTTCCTTTCAGTTTGGAACAACCCGCCCTCTGTGTTTGCATCCCGATAATTTCATTGAAAAGAGTTTAAGAGTGATAAATGTCTATTTTCAATTTGCACTCAAAAAAATCCGAAAGAGAATCAGAGCAAACGTTATAGTAACTTTCAAATGAATTATGCTCCTTCTGTCTGCCTGTCTGTCTTTCTCTCGCCTCTCTCATTTCTCTCTCCTCTATGATATATATATATATATATATATATATATATATATATACATATATATATATATATATATACATATATATATATATATACATATATATATATATATATATATATATATACATATATATATATTATATATATATATATATATATATATACATAATATATATATATATATATATATATATATACATATATATATATATATATAATATATACATATATATATATATATATATATACATATATATAATATATATATATATATATATATATATATATATACATATATATATATATATATACTATATATATATATATTTCTTTACTACCCACAAGGGGCTAAACACAGAGGGGATAAACAAGGACAGACAAACGGATAAAGTCCATTAGATCGACCCCAGTGCGTAACTGGTACTTATTTAATCGACCCCGAAAGGATGAAAGGCAAAGTCGACCTCGGCGGAATTTGAACTCAGAACGTTACGGCAGACGAAATACCGTGAAGCGTTTCGCCCGGCGTGCTAATGTTTCTGCCAGCTCGCCGCCTTAATAAGTCAAACAATGATACATAAACAATGAGAGTTGGGCATCCAAATCATTAAATCATTACACACTATAAGAGAGAAGAAACAATATATATATATATACATATAGACTGAATAAGAAACTAAAAACACGAAATATCTCTCTAGAACTAGTAAAACACAATTTCAATACTTTCGAAATTACTAAATGTCACTGAACTTTCAAAATTATTCAATATATCAAAGAAGGTGAGATAAAAAAATATTGAAATATTTGTCTGACAATGAACAATGTCACACACATCTTATAAAACTGAGTGAAAAAAACGTGCCATTTTTATGCTTAGCAAAAATTGTTTACGGTCTGCCTCATATTTCAACAAATCCTTAAATAAAATACCACCATACTAGTATAGACCTGAGAAGGAGTTCTGTCAGAAACGTTTTAAGCAATTAATATCAAATGTTTAAATAGCATACTACGATCACACAAATGTAGCAATAATTACGCGAACCAATAATTAACACAAATAAATGTCATGTAAAGAATAAGAAGTAAAAGAAGATCGATAAGATAATAAAAGAATTCCCTGAAGCATTAGTCATCTTAAAATAATTCCTATTGTTTAATTTCAAGAAAGAAGCGTGAACAATTTTAATTTCTCTATAAATAATAATGATTTATTTTGCCAAGGCACAAGTAATTTTTTCTCTCAGGTCGATCTAATCGAAATAATGTTTGCTCATTTGATAGCACATGTACTGTGTAGGCAAAGGCAATTGGAACAGTTTATGAACTTAGAAAACTGATTCCGTTAAACGATATAAATAATAAACATCCGATAACATTAAAAATATAAGTGTGTGTGTGTGTATGTATGTGTAAAATACATACAGATACACATATATATTTTGAAAGGATTTTCAGCCTGCTCACGTTCGTCGGATTGTACAATTCTTTTTATAAGTCGGCATATAAATGTTCTAATATCTACACAGCCTTGGGTTTTTTTTTATTTCATTACGCAAAAATCCTTATATATCCTTCAGGAACTGAAACATGTTATAATGTATATATAAAAATTAAAAATTGTATAATACAGCAGCATTTTCGAACTTCATTTTTTACAAATATATATATATATCTATATATTCTTTTATTCTTTTACTTGTTACGGTCGTTTGTTTGTGGTCATAATGGAGCTAGTACTTATTCTATCGGTCATTCTGCCGAACCGCTAAGTTACGTGGACGTATACTCACCAACACCAGTTGTCAAGCGGTGATGGAGGGTGTCAAACATGGAAACAAAGACACACAGATATATACATACACACACGTACGCACACACACACACACACACACACACACACACACATACATATATATATATATATATACAACAGGCTTCTTTTTGTCTACTAAATCCATCCTCAAGGCTTTGGTCGCCCCGAGGCTATAGTAGAATACATTTACCCAACGTACCACGGAGTGGGACTGGACCCAGAACCATGTGGTTTGGGACACAAGCTTCTTATCACACAGCCACGCCGGCGTGTATGTATATATGTATATATATATATATAGCTATAGATATAGATATGCATGTATATATAAATATATATATGCACACACACGTACATGCATACACGCGCGCACACACACACACACAAACACACACACACACACATACACACACACACACACACACACACAAGCTCTAGTTTTGTGTGCATATGCGTGTACGTATTTGCATGTGTGTACTAAAGTGATGAAATAGAATTAATTCTTTACATAATGGTGTATCCTTTTGAACATTCACAATAAGCATTGAATTAAGCTGAAAAAAATATTGCGCGTGTAGACAATTTTTTCTACTTCAGGTACAAGACCGTAATTTTGGTGACAAAACTAGTAGACTTATTTCTTTACTACCCACAAGAGGTTAAACACAGAGAGGACAAACAAGGACAGATAGACGGATTAAGTCTATTATGTCGACCCCAGTGCGTAACTGGTAATTAATTTATCGACCCTGAAAGGATGAAATCAAAGTCGACCTCGGCGGAATTTGAACTCAGAACGTAACGGCAGAGGAAATACGGCTACGCATTTCGCCCGGCGTGCTAACGTTTCTGCCAGCTCGCCAGTAGACTACATCGACCCAGTATTTGACTGGTTCATGTTTTACCGGCCCCGTTAGAATGAAAGGCAAAGTAGACCTCCACCGAATTTGAACTCAGAGCTTGTAGCGGAAAAAATGCTGCTAAGTGCTTTGTCCAGCACTGGAAAGAGTCTGCCAGTTCGCCACTTCGCCCACTTGCATGTTTAGATAATAGCGGTTCTAAATTTCGGTTCAAAACTAGCAATTTCGCGTGCTTAATCGGGAAAACGACTTCCTGGTAAGTTGGCTGCTGATAAGTACAGATACCGTAAAAGTCATAGAAGTAGGAACAGAGGAAGTAAATGTCAGCATCCGAACTGGGTAGTTTATCTACACGTGCCTCAGAGATTTGGACTCCAGGATACTTGTACAATTCAACCTGTTCGAGCTTCTTACTGCCCAGTTCGGTGTTAACATTTACTTCCTCTGTTCCTACTTCCATGAATTTTACGGTTAAGATAAAGACCATGCGTATTTGATACCTTCTCGACTCTGCTTATTATTTCTTGTAGTCTGACTTCAGTCTTGGCAAGTAGAGCAGTATTGTCTGTAGACTTTAGATTAGAAATATGCAAACCATGTATTCCTGTATTGTTTCTTGTTATTATCCACTCTGTGCAGATGTTGAACAAGTATGGAGAAAGTATACATCCCTGACGAACTCTTTTCCCATTTTCGAATTTTTGTGTTCTCATTATATAATCGAATGCAGGAGTCTTGTTGAATGTAAAGCTGGTTGATGAACCTAATGAGGTGATTCGGAATGCTGAAATTAGACATGATGCACCACATAATCATAGTGTGCATAATCAAAGGGCTTTCTGTAGTCAATATAGCAAAAGAATCTTTTAAAATTGTTTCATCCACAGCGACCTTTGGATCACTTTCATAAAATTTCTTGGTATTCTCTATTTATTTTATTATTATTTATTATTTATTTTATCTAGTTTCAGCTGAGGAGCTGTGGCCATGCTGGGGCACCGCCATTCGGTGTTGCTACATAATTTTACTTCACGAATACTTTTTAGCAATTGACATTTGGTGCATGAAAGTGTTTGATGCAGCTGCCCTCATCTGCACCTCCTGCTGTGAAGTTGGTTCATCTGGGACACCTGACAGGAAGAGGTGCAGCTTTATTTTAAAGACATCTGCATCCACCCCATGCAGGTCTCTCAGGTCCCTCGGGAGGATATTGAAGAGCTGTGGGCCTCTGAAGCCCAGGCTATCACAGTATCTTGTCCTACATCTTGATGGCAAATTTGGAGTCCTTGCTTTACCTGTGGTGCATCTGTTAGGACTATTCTCTCTTGTGATTTGATAATGCGGGTCTTTGCAGCGTATTCTCCTTTAAGTTCCTTCACCTGCAGGAAACTAATTAGTAGATAAAAGTGCGCTTTACGTTTTTGTTGTCACTGGAACTAACAAGGATGTAATATAGCAGATTCTATCATACTTGGATCGTGGTCATATTTAGTACATCACATTATTTCTGTCTGTCTGTCTATCTGTCTCTGTCTGTCTGTCTCTCTCTCTCTCTCCCTCTTTCTGTCTTTTGGTAAAGTTGTTGCGCTTCGATTGACCTCATTAAAAAAAGACAATAGAAAACTAATTAAAACCGTCGTCCATGATAAATGGTTTTGGCTAACCGCAGAATTAGAGGCACCAAATAAGACAGGATCTAACAAAAACTACAGTGTTAGGGTTGTTTCGTTTATCTCCAGGTCAGACATATATTCAACGTGACCATCTCTGCTTTTTGTATATTTACAACTATATTATCTAAAGTGATATTACTTTTTTAAGCCATTATGTTCCGATTTGATAACATTTTGCTTCTATTTCTAGCAAGAAGAGCGACAACATGGTGTGATTCACACGAGGTCAGTATAGAAATATTTTTTATTAGTACTGCCAGGCATTGCGACAGAGTAAGCATACATTACACACGCATATCACTCATACATATTTGCATATATATATATATATATATATATATATATATATATATATATATATATTATATATATATATATGTATGTGTGTATGTATGTATATCTATCTATAACTATATCTATCTATCTATCTATCTATCTATCTATCTATCTATCTATCTATCTATATCTATCTATCTATATATATATATATATATATATATATATATATATATATATGAAACTTCGCACTTACGTGTCCATGCATATATATATGTGTTTGTGCGTGTTTATGTGTGTCTACAATAAAGGATTCGATGAGAAATGTCAAGTTGCAACTCATTTTCATATTGTTATTTTTTCTTTCTCTTTTTCTTTTGTATGAAATACTGGTTCAAACAGCTGACCTTCATCTTCATAAATTGCTATTTAATTCCACTTGGACGTATTGAAGAGAAACGATCAATGTCTGTAGAATATTTTGTGATATTCACCAGTCAATTTACTTTTGCATAAATTTCTAAATTACGTTACAATGCTTACGCCAGTTTGTCTGGGTTAGTCTCTAAACGCTAAATCACACATTCTATTGATGGTTATCTCTGGTAATATTTTGATGTATATCATATTGTATCTTTACTCCATCTTCTCTAATACTCGCCATCCATTTCAAATGTTCAATTTGCTACATTCCAGCGTCTTTAAACATTTTCAATTAGTAAAATGACTTTATCTCGCATGAAATTTTCTCAAATTTCAAGAATGTTAAGTTCCAGATAATCATTATCTTGATTAAATACAAAGGTGTTCCACATTCGAAATTTTTATTCTTGTTTTTAATTTACTTTAGTAATTTTAATGCGTTGCTGAACTCGGTTACCTTGTAAACGAAACCGATTCCTCTCCAAGTTATAGAATATTCAGTCTGAGAAACACCCTCCCCTTAACTTAATCCTATTCAGTTTGTAATAATCTCTCTTCTGTCAATTTGCTTCTAACATATGACCCACAGGATTCGAACTGTTCTACATAGAAATGAGTTCATCGCTTCATAACTGTTTCCCCATAAAGCATAATTTTTAGATAGATATTATAGCTCTCGACAATTTATAATGATTTTTTTTTCCTTCAAAGTCAATCCTCTGTCGCTATAACAAAATTAAATTTTATCTCTTACTTCTTTTCCCCCTCTTACTCTAACACAGAGTTGTTTTCAACAGCAGCCGAAATAGCTTTACTGTGCTCCTCCTTCGCCTGTGCTTATTAACTAACTCTGTAGTTTACATAGTATCAACAAAAATATCTATATTATATAAAATAATTTGTGTATCCTTTGTTTACCGATTATATATTTCCATGGAATTGTTTGAGGTGCAGCGGTGCAAACAAACATTCGACACACTTTAAAAGTCATGTATAACATTCTAAACAACAATTGATCTTTGAGACCGCATTCACAATCCAGCAGTCAATTTTGAAAACACGGGGTTTATGAAGAGTATTTTATCACAGCGCTATAATAGTTTAACGTAGTGACATGGCTGACACGAAGACTGACTCAATTGATGCAAAACCCTCATTAAGAGGGCAGACAAGCAATAGAAAAGCAAGCAGCCTTTGTATTAGCGTTATTGTATAGCTAACGGCAGGCAGCCATTTTAAGCGTAGCTTGAACAGCATGTTAGCCTATTTTTTTTCTTCATTTTCCCAGCCCTCCCCTGTTTGATTTTATTTGGAGATATTTTTTAAAAATTTTTATCTGATTTATTCATATACTTTTTTCAAAGTTCTCTTTTCTATTTTTTTTTCATCGTTGGCTCATTCACTGGATTTATTGTTTATTTTCTTTTTATTGAGGAACATTTAAAAGAAGTATTTTTATCTCCTTTTGAAATACCCTGTAGGGGGAGCTCTGTGAACTGTGTTTTGTGGTTGGCCCAACAAGAAACTAATATAGTCATTATCTGCCTCCAAAGCACAAAACAATTCGAAGGCTGTTTGAAAGAAACAAGAATAAGGGTTGATATCACATTTCACGTTTCTTTCATCTTGATTTTCTAGTTCTCACTCATCTCTCGCCATTTTCTTCATCATGCTTTATGAAGTTGCCAGTGCCTCATTTCTTGTCACAATATCTCATTCCAGCAATCTAGTTGAATCATTCCTTCTAACTAGAGTGTTCAGTGAGCATTTCATTTTTATGCGTCATGGGAATTTTGTTTTTCATTTTCTATACATCTATTGTGATGCATTATTTATTTTTATAATTATTTGAATTTTTTTTTTACAATCTTCAAGAGAGATTGTGAATATTTTAAGATTTAATATTTTTTATTTAACCTAGCTCTCAATATTCTAAAAACAAATGGTTATATATATATCCAGGTGTATAAACTTATTTGACTTACACGCATCTAAACTAAACAAAATATTGCAATTTTAAAGAGAGGAAAATGCGAGGAACTGATTGCCATTATATTTTCCTATGTCAAATATATTTAGAAGTAAACTATGTTCGTACTGCTGAAGCGTTAACTCATGGTTATGTATTATATATATATATTATATATATATAATATATATATATATATATATATATATACATACGTACATACATGCATGCATACATACATACATACATACATACATACATATATACATACAAACACACACACACACACACACTCACATATATACATATATATATATATAGGCATGTATATATAATAATTATTTGAGGGAATATTAATCCTAACTTACAGGGAAAAAATTAAATTTAGAAATACTAAATCAAATTTCACACAATTATATATATATATATATATATATATATATATATATATATATATAATATATATATATATATAGTCCATTTAATCAGTTATTTGTTTCATTCATTAAATTACAGCGATGTTTGGGTCCCGTTTTAAAGGATTTGGGTTGTTCATATTAATCTCATTACTTATTTCTACGCCTCATACTAATTTTAGCAATGTATATTTATCATTTCTAGGTTATGAATCATAAAATAAACCGTCTTTTAAGTAGTGTCTAATGTAAAGACGGATACACAAAAAGTATAAATTCATACATATAAATAATTCGAACACATATTCGTACATCCATATATACTTAACTTTGGTCTAACATAATGTAGTGAACCCAAAAATTTTTTCTTAAATTAATTAGTTAAAGATACACTGACGATGGAAAGAGAAATCACTAGAGTTAATGATAATTCTCATTGACTACAAGGGAAGCAACTCCAAAACCAAAATTGGTTCAAATTTAAATGATAACATGCAGCAGTGAGCGGGGTTTGGTAAATTTCATTTGTGGCAATGTTCTAAGAAAGATTAGATGAAGGAATTAACCAACAAGCCAACGGCATGGCTGGAATAAATCACAAACGTTTCGATATTGTCAATGATGTATGAGCGAAAAGATAAACCAGTCGCCGAATTGAGATTTATCAAACGGCAATCACAAAATTCACAAAATAATTCTTTTTTCAATTAAGAATTAATTCTAATGAATTAATTATCACACTTTATTGGGAATTTGCTGTTTTTTTTTAGACGGTAATAGCAGCAAAAATGGTTTGACCCTGTAGTACTTCGTTAGCGAAGCATAGTAAGCTCGAAGACGTTTAAGTAAACAGAAGATATTACGTATAGCAAAGAGTTACAAAAATGTTTGGCCCCTAATAGTTTGATTGATATTAAACAAAATTGTGCTAATGAAATATCACCATATATACACCTTTATTTATTTATATATATGTGTGTGTATGTATGAATAAATATAAAAGTATATATATGTATACACACACACACACACATACAGATAAAACTTACTTGGAAGAGGATGCGTGGCGTTCAATCATATAATAATATAATATATATATATGCATATATTTATACGTGTATGTACATACTTACATGTAAACGTATATGTATATATGCATATATACATACGTATATGTACATACTTACATGTATACGTGTATATATATATATATATACATATATATATATATATATTATATATATATATATATATAATATATATATATATGCATATGTGGGCACGGGACGTCATGAAACGTGTACAACAAAAACATACGAAGCACGAGTACATGGATTATGAACTATTTTTTTTAACAACGAAAGACACAAATGGAAAACAAGACAAACAACATAAAGAACGACCCTTCATCAGTTGTTGCTGTTTTTCTACTCTCGTATTTCGAGCATTTAACAACAATATACGCTTTCGATAAAACAGTTGCTCTCGCAAAGTAAATTAATTAAAATTTGGGATTTTGCGGAGGTTCAAAATTGGTAACACAAACAGGACAGTGAAAACAAACAGGAAGGGTTGCTAAGCCTAAACGTTGTGGCGAACGCGCAGATCAAGCTTGGACAGGAGACAGACAAGAAGACGTCTTCCTTGTTTCAGCTACAACGGGGAGAAAGAAACACAAGTTGGGAGAAAATAGAAAGATGCCCGATGGTCACGTGGGAGCCACGTGAGCAAGAGAGGAGGAGTGAGAGGGAGAGAGTGACAGAGTAATAGGATAGAATAGTGGAAGAAAAGGTAAAAGAATTTGAAAGAGAAAGAAAGAAAAAAGGAAAGAATATATATATATATGCATACATACATACATGTGTGTCTGTGTGTGTAGAAGGTAGAAAAGTAACACATGAGTTGATATGTATAAGGAAAATAAGACAAGATAGAAAATGCTAAAATAATTTTATCATGAAATACATTTTACCACCTGTTTCTGTCTTTTTAGACTTTTTCAACTGAGAGTAAAACAAGAAAAGCAATTAAATTGGAGAAAGAAATTAAGTGAAATGCTTTGTAGATATTTCCATAGTTTTCAGACAGTCTGTGTTTCTCTCTATTCCTTTGTGAATGCCTATATGGATATACATAATACATACATACATACATACATACATACATACATACATACATATATACATACATACATACATACATACATGCATACACACACATTCTTTCTTTTCTACTCTAGGAACAAGGCTCGAAATTTTGGAGGAGAAGGCCAGTCGATTAGATCAACCCCAGTATGTAACTGGTAATTAATTTATCGACCCCTAAAGGATGAAAGGCAAAGTCGACCTCTGAGGAATTTGAACTCAGAACGTAGCGGCAGACGAAATACCGCTAAGCATTTCGCCCGGCGTGCTAACGTTTCTGCCATCTCATCGCCTTACAAACACATTACGAGCCGCGACAAAGTTTCTCGTTTATAGATATTATGCGTAAGAGCATAAGAGTTGTTAAATATATCCAATTACCTATTGTGAATTACTCACAGAAGATTTCCAGAACTGATCCTTCATGCTTGTAATAGTTTGAACAATTACACTTTAGTCAAGTGGGAATGAGTACGAATTTTCAGGTGTTACTTTAACTCTTTCAATAAGCAAGCCAAGAACCATTTAAAATTAATATGCTATCATATTTCATATGCTATTGTAGCTATGCACACATACGTACTTGCGTTTATGGTCATACGTACAGAAGCGTACACACACATATGCGCGCTCACACGCACATATCAACATATATGTGTGCATGTGTGTGTTGAATCCATGGTGAAATTACAGTCCTCTCTCAGGAAAACGAACCAGAGACCAGCTGGTTTCACGAAGGCTTTTTTTCTTTTTAACAGAAAATCATGCGTGTCTTTTCTGTTCGTTCCATACAGAGAAGAGGCAGATTACAAACTCATATGAAAAATACTAGGAATAACAAGTGATGATGTAATTCCTTTACATGTCATACGTACGCACATTCACTTTTTATTAGTAACTGTAAGTTACTTTCTCCGCATTTGTAGAATGAAGTGGTCTCTCTTGAGTATTCAGCAAAACCAAGGGAAATGAACTGAGTTGCTTCCATGAGGTTTTCTGTAGTGAGAGAAAGGCTAAATGTATGTTAATTCAGCGCTGTGTGTGTGTGTGTGTGTGTGTGTGTGGTTGTGTGTGTGTGTGGTTGTGTGTGCGTATTATCTAGATTATACAGCATTTTTATCTAAGATAGTTTTATGACCTTTGGCGATGTCATGTTTCTACTATCTAGACTTTGATAGACAAATCGGATCATCCGTTTAATCTAAGCAATTTATTTTATAACAACTATTTATATTATCCATAAACTAACACCAAATTTGATGTCTACCTATTATCTACAACATCTCTCTTTGTATCTTCTTGACAGCCTAAAGTATCTAACATTCGGATCTTTTCGGTTTGAACGGCAGTTTTTTCTAGCGGTGTCATGTGAAATTGTCACCCATAATTATGACCCTAGTATCGATCTATTGCATTTCAATTTGTTTTAGGGTTAGGGTTAGAGTTAGAGTTAATTAGGGTTAGTTAGGGTTAGGGTTAGGGGTGGGGGGAAGGGTATATTTTTTCTTCAGAAATGTAAATAAACCCAATCTGTTTCTTAAACGAGGGACATATTCATACGGCACAGACTGTTTCATCTCAATAGACGTCATTGATTGGTTGAAATTGCAGAAATTGAAGGAAAAAAAGCAACAAATATCTTACAAACTATAGAATTTTCTCAATAAATCCAAGAGAAAAAGATGTTTTATAAACACATTCAACCAGTATACGAAGTTTAAAAGTGTTTAGTTACGTGGAAATTATTAAAAAAAAACTGCCGGTCAAACCGAAAAGATCCATCATTCTTTATTCCCTATAATGTTATTGAGGAGATATCTTCCGTGTTAAAAATTGAAAATATTAGATTTTATGTAATCATTAATTAAAATGTCTTTATATATTATAAGTAAATTACTCCTGACTTTATTGTCCTGACATTTACTATTTATCTGTACTCTACGACTTTTATAGGCCACAAACCTTTAACATTGAATTTATCTTTGTAATACCACGGATTTTTCCTCAGACATTTGTTTTGGAGTGTAATGAAACATATAGTGTTCAACTGCTTGGTCGTGTATCGTACACTTCACTGGACGCTTTAATAACTTCACATACACATACGCACTTCCACACCAACACTTACTCCCATATATATATTTAGACAGGTATATTTGTCGAACGTTTATTAATAATTCTTTATCTTTTATAATATATATAAACGCAATCATAACTGCCTGCCTAAGAATATCGTTTCGTAACCTCGTTCTTCAGAGTGCAATCTCACTGGTACAGAGTGTAAATATAATCTGTCATAGCCTCTTGCTCTTGCATTACTTTAGAAGAATCCGCTATGCTGTAGGCATTCGGACGAAACTCCGGACAGAGGATAACTTCATTCCACCAACATCGGAGATTTAAATGGTCCTGGAAGTGTTCCATCTTCTCTGATGAAATCATTGACAGTATATTTACTCAAATATTTATTTAGACGCTTAAAATTTATTGCCTTTTTAAAATCAAATTTGCATTGTGAGAATGATACAGCTAATTATTTTAGATATATAAAGAAAATATATCATTAAGCATTGTGCATAAGAAACGTTTTTCTTGGCAAAAGAAATCGATAGAAAACTTTTAGCTCTCCATAACATCAACCCCAGCTGTTACCCCAGTGCAAAACCACCCGACATTCCTGTCATTAACTTACAAACTCAATTCAATAACAATGTTGAAGGTACACGATGATTTCTTGCAAAAAAATGATGGACCTATTTCTCTCACTTTCACACGTCTAAAATTATCGAACGCATTGTCCGAAAAAGAATACTTAAATATCTTAAGGAAAACAACCTCTTAGATGACACACAGCATGGTTTTCGGACTGGACGAAGTTGCCTGTCACAACTATTACAACACCATAATACTATCCTTAATATTTTCTTCAGAGGAAAGAACATTGATTGCTTATACCTTGATTTTGTTAAGGTGTTTGACAAGATTGAACAGGGAATCATTTATCATAAGTTAAGGGATCTTGGTATCAATCAGGACACGGTTTTAGGACCATTAATATTTATCATCACTGTATCAGGTATAGGGTGACAAGTGCACCAGACCAACCTAATGGATTACGCCAATGACAAAAGTAATCCAGAAGATACTGTCACACTATAAAATGAACTGAATCTCAGATGGAAACTATGAAATTTAGTACATCAAAATTTCAGTTTCTTCATTATGGAGGGATTTACACACGGATCACAATATTTTCCACCAGGTAATACAATCATTCAGAACATTAAGGACATAAGTGACTGAGGAGTAATCATGTTAAATGATGTATCTTTCATCAGTCCCATCACCAAACTGACCGGTAAATCCAGTCATCTCAAAGGATGGATCCTATGAACTTTCGTGACAAGAGAACCGGTAGTTATGCTAATACTATGAAAAACTCTATTTCTGGGCAGATTAGATTACTGTTAACATCTTTGGTCCCGAAACTCACCCAGTCTAATAGAAGAAATTGAAGGATTACAAACAACGCTCACTAGTAAAATATCTTCGGTTAAAAGCCTCATTTAATGGGAACGTCTGAAAGCATTGCGTCTCTACTCTCTTGAACGCCAAAAAGTGATATATATATTTATTATCATATTCGTATGAAAAATCCTGGAGGGGCATGTTCCAAACTTCGGCATTAGAGAGAATTCTAATGCACGAACCGGTAGGTATAGTCAGTTTCCAAACATACCACCTTCGAAATTACTAGCAAAACCATTCTATTATCCCAGTCTCATATTTAAAGGCTCTCAACTGTTCAACTGCCTACCTAAAGAAACCAGGAACCGCTACTGAGACATTAAAGAAAAAAAACATCGGATAAATTCCTAACGACGATGCAGGGCCAGCCAATTATTCAAAGATACACCCACGGAAGATCAGACGCTACAAACTCAATCATGGACCAACTTCCAACCATAAAGTGACTGGATGAAAATAAAGGCGGTGCTCCAGCATGGTCACAATCCTATGACTGAAACCGTTAAAAGAATAAAAAGAATGAAAGAACGAGTGTAAACATACACACACACATTAAGGCGAGCTGGCAGAAACGTTAGCAGGCCGGGCGAAATGCGTAACCGTATTTCGTCTGTCGTTACGTCGTGAGTTCAAATTCCGCCGAGGTCGACTTTGCTTTTCATCCTTTCGGGGTCGATAAATTAAGTACCAGTTACGCACTGGGGTCGATGTAATCGACTTAATCCGTATGTCTGTCCTTGTTTGTCCCCTCTGTGTTTAGCCCCTTGTGGGCAATAAAGAAATATATATACATACACACACACACATGTATATACACGTCTCTGTGTGTGCGTGTACGCCTGTACATATACATACGTACACATACACGCGCACGCACATATATTGTCCTTTTTTCTTTGAACTGAAATGGTATAATATATATGTACAGTTTTCATTGATTTCTCTCATGAAAACAACAACAATAAAAGCTAAGCACCGACTTACAGAAAATGCATGAACGATGAGATATCGATATAAAACATCTTTGGAAAAATTGAACTCAAGAAGAATCACAGAAAGCTTAAGATTCATAGAAAACGTAAAAATACAACGGAACCAAGTATGAAAATACCAAGAATACGAACAATAACACACTCATATTTAAGTCTTCTTTTTTCTCTTTTATACATTCATTTTTGGTTTATTTGTTTTCTAAATTTACTTCATCAAATTCTAACTAAACGTATTATATTATATTGTACGATAGTCTATTTTTTTTTTTTTTTGTCTTTGTTTCTTCTTGTTGTCTCTTCCCCCACATCAACCCCCGGATTCTTTTTATTTTTTACATCCGTCGCCTACTTCGAATCTCTCAACCAACATTTAACAATTCTACTTGTCTCTTTATATCTCGGTAGCTGCTTTCTTTCAGATACGCTTTCATTTTCAATCATCGCAAGGTTTTGACTACTTTTAAAACGCCGTCTCCCTCTCCCCACCTCCTTCTCGACACTGCTGTCACTATCACCACCACCACCACCACCACCACCACCACCACCACTGTCTCTCTCTCTCTCTCTTACTGACATCATACCTCCATAACACTTTCCCTCTCCGCACCATCACCGCGCTCATCTTTAAACGTCTCACAAACTCTTCTCAATCGTTGCTTTTCTTTTAATCTCATATCATTCATTTCTGACTCCGATTTCACGTCTTTATTCGAATCACTCTCTTGGCTTTTCTCTATTTCAACTAACACCATTGTTATTGTTGAACATCGGTAACGCCTTGCCGGAAGTACGCTCAGTCACATCCGGGTACAGCTCCTCAGCTTAATGTCACTATCTAATGGATGCTAGTATTTTGAAGGAAAACAAAATACCTCTTTATATTTGTATTCTTCTTCTTCTTCTTTTATTGGTCTCCAATTCAGTCTTTTTGCTTTCTTTGTCTTTTCGTCAGCTAATTGTTCATTCCTCCCGTTTCCTTTTCTTCCTCCCTTATTTGCTATTTTCAGCGTTTACCGAAATTATATATATATATATGAACACTCATACTCAAAAACCCACACACATAAACGCACTATGTATCATATTAATGTATGTATGTGTGTGCGTGTGTGTGTGTGTGTGTGTGTGTGTGTATGTGTGTGTATCAGCATAGCCACAGTCAAATGACTGAAGCGTGTAAAAGAATAAAAGAATATATAGATGCATGTATGTATGTAAGAATGTATGTGTATTTGTAAGTATGCAAGCACATAGATAGATAGATAGATAGATAGATAGATAGATAGATAAATAGATAGATAAATAGATAGATAGATAGATAGATAGATAGATAGATAGATAGATAGACAGACAGATAGATAGATAGATAGATAGATAGATAGATAGATAGATAGATAGATAGATAGATAGATAGATAGATAGATAGATAGATAGATAGAGAATCGTCGATCACATCAACCTCATCGCATTTTTATTCTATCGATTCCTGTATGAATAAATGCAAAGTTGAATTGGGTGAGAGTTGAAGATAGAAAGCAAAGGATACAGATAATAAAGCCTCTACTTATTTTGTCCGATGAACGGTTTACTATTTCTTCCGCCACCCAATAGCGATACACTCTCCTCAAGTACGTTACTTATACGTATACATACATACATACATACATACATACATACATACATACATATAAACATACCTACATACATACATACATATAAACATACCTACATACATACATATATACATACATATATACATACATATATACATACATATATACATACATACATATATACATGTATACATACATACATATATACATGAATACATACATACACATGCACACACAAATTCATTCATACATACAGACGGACATACAGACACAAAGACAAAGATATATTTATACATGGATGGATGGAACGATGGATAGATGGATAGATGGATGGATGTATGGATGGAAAGCGACTTATATGTATGCATTAGTGTGTGTATGTGTGTTTTCTAATCTTAATAGCATTGAAATCTGCGTTGGAAAGAAAACTGTGGCATCTATGTATAAGGAACCCCCGAGTCTCGACTATTTCTAAAATGTAGCAAAAGTGTTTATTGTGTCAGTGCTTAACACCAAGTCAGCTCTGATCTAGCAAACCTATGATGGGGTTTGTTTCGACTATGGCTTTTCTCTTTTATATTCAAGCTAAATGCATCTACAACCATATAATCTATGTCATCTCTTTTTTAAAAAGGTAGATGTGATTTACAAGAAATTGTGTTGCTGTTCCTATTCAACGTTGGTGTGATCCCGTTTATTTTGAGGTATAGTTATATTTATATTGCATTAGCCATTGTGTCCTTCCCATTTTAAGAGAATAAAGTGTAATGCAATAAATGAATACAAGATTATTTTGTGTATCCTTCTGTTTTGTGAACGCCCCCAGACGATGAAGTAGGCTAGCTAGCCCAATACGTAGATATAAAGGGTGAAGCCTAGACGTCAGGAGCACAACTATGAGGGAGTAGCAGTCGTAGTAGACTAGAAAAGAGTAGAGTAGAAGAGGCATCCGGACATGCGACATAACACCTTCCCATTTTAAGAGAATATAATGTGATATCAGAGAAAATTGGCTGCTGTTTTATACGGTGCATTTGATAAGTCAATACAGCAAATTATTTCCAAAGAAATATAAGAAAAGCTAAAATAATGTCGAACAGATCGACGACTGGGAAGTATTATGAAAGTACAAATTAGAAAGAAGAGTGAAATGACATTAACACCAAACTGTAATAACGGCAAAATCCTGAGATTTCACCCTCCACTGCTACTGTATGACCAGACAGTAACAGAACCAGTATTGTTGTAGGGGAAAGAAAAAAATGCAAATATACAATAGAATGTGAAATAATTGATGTTATAATTATCAAGGAACAAGAACAAGGCAAGTTTAAAAAGTATCAGAATTTCAAAAGAGAAGTTATCAATATCAGGGCCTTATTATTATAATTATTATTATTATTATATTATTATTATTATTATTATTATTATTATTATTATTATTATTATTATTATTATTATATCATTGAGTGAGAGAGCAGTGCATGCCGTCAAAGTAACACTGGGGTAAAATATACGAAGTCCCTCTTTGTTGCCGACAATAGACTGCGACTGCGTAGTGGATTTGAAAAAAAAATAAAATGTACGAGCAATGAGTTTACATGCTGGATTGACCTCGTTATATGTATATTTAATATAAGGCTTACCCGCTGATGAAGACTTAGCTTCGGTAAATAATAATTTTTATTTACTGAAATAAGTCAGAAACCATGGTCTGGGAATTAAATTAGATGGTAAATGTTTTTATTTTTCAATCCCTTCGAGAATTTATCCCTAATTAGTGGTTTGGACTTTAACTGTTCTTTCTAGCGTAATGGATTCATATGATGGAAGCCTCTTAATGTGTTTTAATGTACACTGTATTATATATATATATAATATATATATATATTATATATATATATATATATATATATATAATATATATATATATAGAGGGAAACCACTATGTGGACACCCATATGCTAGAAATAGATCCGCTACGGTTTCACCACCAAGAAATGTTCTCAAGATAACTTTAGCAAAACAACCATCGAGCAAGACAAAAGAAAAAGTAATAAAAATATGGATTATAATAGTTTTACTGAACCTTCAGTTTTTTTTAATGCTAGATCACGGGTGTGAAATCGATGTTAATTAAATTAATATCTAATTTCTCACCTTATTTTAAAATTATATATATATACGCGATGGGTGCTGAAAATTCCCTGGCTTTGAGTAAAGAAAATACAGGTGGATCAGTTAATTATGATTATATTTAACACACTCCCCTCTCAGATTCACATAATGCAGCAGTTCGACAGTTTTTCTAAGACCAGTAAAAGGACTTGGAAAGGTTGGTCCTCCACCCAGGCCATTCGCGATAAACTTAACGCCAGGATCTTTTCAGCATCACTCGTATATATGTATATATATTTAAGGTGCGCTAGCGAAAATGTCAGCACGAGGGTCAAAGGGCTTCGTGTCATCTTTGCCGTCTTCTGGCTCTTTACGTTCTGAGTTTAAATTCCATCAAGGTCAGCTTTGCCTTCATGCAGCAAAATTACTGGCATTGGACCCTGCAACGGACCGACGTTCTGTTCAGGGGCAAATGTTATCTCGGTCATTTATACGTCGTAGAATAGAGTTCTAGCTTACAAATAGTACTCTGTGTGTGTGTGTGTGTGTGTGTCTGTGTGTTGTGGAGAGTAGTTGGTACCCTGAAGCTGTTAGTTTATAACTCTAATTTACTCTTTTACTCTTTTACTTGTTTCAGTCATTTGACTGCGGCCATGCTGGAGCACCGCCTTTAGTCGAGCAAATCGACCCAGGGACTTATTCTTTGTAAGCCCAGTACTTATTCTATCGGTCTCTTTTGCCGAACCGCTAAGTAACGGGGACATAAACACACCAGCATCGGTTGTCAAGCAATGCTAGGGGGACAAACATAAACACACAAACACACACACGCATATATATATATACATATATACGACGGGCTTCTTTTCAGTTTCCGTCTACCAAATCCACTCACAAGGCATTGGTCGGCCCGAGGCTATAGCAGAAGACACTTGCCCAAGATGCCATGCAGTGGGACTGAACCCGGAACCATGTGGTTGGTAAACAAGCTACTTACCTCACATCCACTCCTGCGCCTATTTGTTTATTTCTTTGTAGAATTATTTAAGAGATCCCAGACACACTGCTGTGATCATCTTCCCAATTTAAATCTCTTCTGAGAGAGAGGCTTATACTTTCGCTATACTTATGCCTGGTTAGAGTCCCAATGTCTTGTCTATAGATTTTGGTTTCGTTTTGCTGTTGTTTGTGTTTGTCATGATTCACTAATATTTGTAATTGAATCCGTTGCATTTTTTAAGGTAAGTGTTTAAGCCAAATTGTCGAGATTTTATAGTTTTATAGGCCTTCTCCTGCTGAGGAAAACGTTTCCGTCATTTGCATTTTTTCCCAGCAATATAAATGTAATGTACATCAGCTTTTGATTGATAAAATGTAAATTTGGTTAATTGTTTTCTTGTTTTTCTTTCATTTTGTCTGACTTTTCGATCTCATGCAGTTTCCAATTTATTATATTGAAACTGCCGAGACTGCTAAGGTGTTCATTGCTTTTTTTTTTTATTTTCTTTTTAAATCTTATTTTCTGCTTTCAGTTTATTCTTTAGAATTATTCAGAACTGTCTGGTATATTAGTTTCGGATTAACTCTTTCAAACTACCATGCTCTGTTGGTATGAAAGTAATTTTATACTTCATCTACCTTTAGTTCTTTTGTGAAATTTACTGGCTTGTGCGCATTGGTCCAGGTGCAATTACTAAAATTAAATCTATTAGTAAGAACTATTAATGTCACAATTAGAAAAAAAATGGCTTTTCAAGTGCGTCTTTAAAGTCCTAGATAGTTTTGCATAATGTACGTAACAGAGATAGCATAGCTGTATTAGCTTTGTAGATATTTCTATTGCGATTAGATGAATAGAATAAAATCTTGAGTTAACAAAAGTGGGAGAAGAGAATATTACCCAATTCAGACTGGTTTACTATCTAGAATATTCTGTTTAAACGCTTAAAGGCATTTCGTCTATTTTTACGTTCTGAGTTCAGAAATGACCGAGGTGAACTTTGCTTTTGGTCCTTGCGGGTTCGATAAGATAAATACCAGTTAGGTACTGATCTACGAATGCGACTTGGTTTCTCTCTTAAAGTTCAAGTCTTGCGCCTATAGCAAAAGGAATAATAATAATAATAATAATAATAATAATAATAATAATAATAATAATAATAATAATAATAATGATGATAATAATAATAATAATAATAATAATAATAATAATAATAATAATAATAATGATAATAATAAGCATACACAGACACAACAGAAACAACAAGACCATCACCATTACAGCCAAGCAAACAAATTAAACAACATCAGCACAAAACACTCAACTTCGTACTCATCAGAAGGGACAACGAGAAACTGATGGCCCTCATAATAAAAACACGGAATTTGAAATAGGGAGGAGTGATATTCGAATCGAGCACATTTCGCGTACTGGAAAATTTATTTCTGGTGCGAATGTCGCTCGATTACTACACAAAAATTCGAGAGAGCTTTCCAGAGGACGTGGGAATCCCGAACATGAGATCCACGTCGATGCTCTTAAAAGGGTTCCCCCCCAAAAGACCCCACCAATTATGGAAGTCGAACCACCCAACCTTCACAAGACAACTGGTAGTAAGTAAACCTTTCCTTTCTCACTTTAGCTTGCCAACATGAGTTAAGATTTTTAAATGTTCGGGACTTGGGGTCGCCTTGGAAGCAGGGACGCCTGCTCAACGACCTCAGGTTTCTAGAATTACTCTTTACTCTCTTTTACTTGTTTCAGTCATTTGACTGCGGCCATGCAGGAGCGCCGCCTTTAGTCGAGGAAATCGACCCCCAGGACTTATTCATTGTAAGCCTACTAATTATTCTATCGGTCTCTTTTGACGTAAACACACCAACATCGGTTGTCAAGTGATGTTGGGGGGGACAAACACAGAAACACACACACACATATATATATATACGACGGGCTTCTTTCAGTTTCCGTCTACCAAATCCACTCACAAGGCTTTGGTCGGCCCGAGGCTATAGTAGAAGACAATTGCCCAAAGTGCCATGCAGTGGAACTGAACCCGGAACCATGTGGTTGGTAAGCAAACTACTTACCACACAGCCACTGTCACTGTGACCAAGATTTCCAATACATGTGCACTAGCCCCCATGTTCGATGACTACCAGATCTTTGCATTTGTTAGTCGGCCGGGAATGGGAGGTGGAGTTGCAGTGCTTTTCGGAAAATAACTGGATCTCGAGGTAAAGTCGATCTTCCAGGAGCCGGACGGGAAGTTTCTGGTTCTGGACGTGAGCAATAGTGAAGGTAGTGTCTTTAGACTGGTGGCCATCTACACTCTTACCGGAGCCAAACGGTCGGATTTCTTTAGGTGCCTGGAGGCCTTTCTGGGCACGTCTCCCCTTTACTGTTAATAGGGAATCTTAGATCAACGTTGGGATTGTGTGGGAGTAGCTGAAAGTAGAGTGGGGTTGCAATAACCTCAAGCACTTGATCAGCCAGTGCCAACTGTCTGACATGTACCGACGAGATTTCCCTAATGGGCCAGTGTGGAGCTGGACCAATCGCTTAGGGTCATCTAAATCGTATATAGATAGGATTTTCATTAGGGGAATATTAGGCTGTTTCACATGAAATGTCGCATTTTTAACTACTTCTTAATCCAGTCATTTAAAAACTCAATTATGTATACTTTGCATTTAATCTTGACTCTTTTGCTTTCCCAATAGTATTGGTATACAAAATTTGTACCGACAGACCTTATGAAAATGATAACACCCAAACTATGTTGAGTGATTTTCTCATATGAGTACAAACTGGCTCACTCCGCTGCAGAAGCTCTACGGAATATCAAGCGAGCCTTCGGTAATGGTTTTGTTGGCATCAGAACTGTTCAGAGATGGTTTCAAAACTCTCATTCAGATGATAGCTTTGAAAATAAACCAAAGGGTAGACCAAAATCAGTTATTCGGCATGATGGATTAAATGCTTTTGTTGAACAAAATCCGAGAACAAAGGTTCGAAATCTTTCATCAGAACTCCAAACATCTCGCACAACTGTTTTTGGACACCCGTAAAAAAATTGGAAAAGACAAGAAAACGGATAGGTTTCTTCCACACCTCGAAGTGTGCTTCTTATTGCTCTCTCGACTGGAAAAAGATCATTTTTGCATCAAATCATTACTTGAGAAATGGATACTCTTTGACAACAGCAGGAGAACAGGGCAGTGATTAGATGCAGGAGAGTCACCAAAACGTTGCACTCTAAAAAGTTAATGGTCACTGTATGGTGGTCTGCGAAGGGAGTTATTCATTTTTCATTTTTGCAACAAGGGAAAATGGTAGCAGCAACATCTTATTGCCAAGAAATTGATTGTATGTATGAGAATTTGAAAAAGAAGCAACCCAGACTAGTGAATAGAGATGGCCCAATTTTGCTCCACGCAATGCACGTCCTAACATGCCTCAATCTACGATCCAAAAGTTGCAAAGCCTGAATTATAAGATTTTGCAACATCCTCTCTATTCCACTGATATCTCTCCTACTGACCATCACTTATTTAAGGATTTTGAGCTTTTTATAAGTAATAAAACATTCTTAAATAGAGAAAAGGTAATTGAAGCATTCGAGCAGTTTATCACAGCAAAAGATTACTTTTTTTTTTAAAGGTGGAATATACGACATAGAGAAACGTTGGGTAAATGTCATAAATGAACATGGATCATACTATGATTAAATAAATCAATTCTCTAACTCTTCTGAAACATTTTATTGCTACCTTTCAAATACGACATTTCAAGTGAAACAACCTAATATATAGTAATAGTGTAGGATGTCCACTTTTTAAAACAGTTCGCCTATTCAGACCATAAGTTTGTAATCTCTACGGTCGACCTAGACAAGTCGCGTAGGCTAGGACCCGGGTACTGGAAGCTGAACATGTCGTTTCCGGCACGTAAAACTTTCAGGGAGTGGGTCAGCAATTTATTTTAGCTGGATAAACTAACTCCAGATTCATTCAAGTGCTTGATTTTTGTTTTGGAGCTTACTGCTACAAAAGACGCAGAAGTCAACGAAAATTCTCGCAAAGCTGAAAATGAACTTCGATATAACTCTCCAGAAACTGTCAAAAGAGTGCGATATGATAATAAAAGTAAGGCACGACACAGAAGAAATCCAACGCAGAGATTGGTTACAGATAAAACCAGTGTTGAAGAGTCGGAAGACAGGTAAAGTGTTTCACAAAAAAACAGGATATACAACAGGAGATAAACCCATTTATGGCATGCGGTGGTAGGCACCTGAGAAAAGAGTGTCCGTTCAAAAAAAGCAAAGTGTTTTTGTTGTGGGAACACAGGATACATTAAATCGCACTGAAGAAATAAGATGACGAGAAATTGGACCAAACGAAAAAAAATAAATAGTTTGCCATCAGAGAAAAAGTTTGTACAACGAACAGAAAATTCATCAGTGTGAGAATCGAAAATGTTAGTGTCAGAATGCAATTAGACACGGGTTGTGACATCACTGTCATAAATGAAGACACATGGCGACAAATCGGTGAGTTGGAATTACTTAAATCAAATAAAGTAGGATACAGTGTTACAGGAAAGAAATTATATTTCATCGTCCAATGTATTTGCAATGTAACTTTTCTTTTTCTTTATTACCCATAAAGGGCCAACATAGGTGAGACATGTGGGGAGACATACCAATAAAAAAAAAGGAAAAGCGTATTTTTTAATGAATGATCAGATGAAGATGAGAAATGGAATGAAGTTTCCTCAGCCCCACCTCTGAATTACCTCATTTTTACTTCTGTTCATTTTTTCTTTTTGTACCCGGAGCCTTCTAAAATATCAACACCGTGCTCCTTTAGTAAAAAGGTGTAGTTCATGTTCCACGGCAATTTATAAATGTCGTTGGACCAGGTCAATAAAAAACTAGAAAGACTAGAGAGTCTACCTATAACTGAAATGGTCGACCATTCAGACTGAGCAGTTCCGACGATTTATGTAAGGAAATAAATAAATAAAATAAGAGTGGGCACGAACTTTTCAACTGGATTAAATTATTGTTTAGTCGAACAAGTTATCCATTCCCAAGCCCTGAAGAAATATTCTCAAAACTAAATGGAGAAAAGTTTTCTGGAAGTTAGACCCCGCGGAGGCGTATCTACAGATATCTGTAGAGGAAGATTGCAAACACATTTTAACAATCAACACGCACCGTGGATTGTATAAATTCAAGCGGCTTCCCTTTTGGAGTAAAAGCGGCACCCGCTATATTCCAACAATGTTAAATGATTGCGACTTCTCTATCACTTATCTCGATGATATATTGATAAATTGCGAGTCAGTGGAGCAAACACTTCGAACATATTAAAAAAGTATTTGGAAAAATAAATGAATACGGGTTTAGACTAACAGGAAAAGTGTGAAATTTCGATGAAAAAAAAGCAAATATTTAGGACACGTAATTGACGAAAGGAGACGAAGGCCAGATCCTTCAAAGGCGATGGCAATACGGAATATGCTTCCCCCAACGAAAGTCAAATTGTTACAAGCATTTTTAGGCTTGGTAAAATACTATCAAGTATATATCCCGAACATACACAACACAAAGGCTCCACTAAATTAGCTGTTAAAAAGGATGCAAAATAGTTTTGGTAAGAAAAATGCCCGAAGATATTTAGGAAACTAAAAATCATGTTACCTTCAGACTTGTCGCTTACACACTTCGATCCGAAGTTGGAAACGATACTGGCAACAGATGCTAGTGAATACGGGGTAGGTGCCGTATTCCTACACAAATGTGAAGATGGCAGCCAAAAGGCCATAGCTCACGCTCCAAAGACGCTATTGCCAGCGGAAAGAAATTATAGCCATATATGCTACATTCACCCCTGCTTGAAATTATTTGATGAGCCTTGGTCTGCATAAACCCACCTAACTTATGCCCTACTTTTCATTCATCATCCTGACTGGGTCGCAGATCACAATCCCTACACTAAATACTTTGCGCCAATCCTATATATCCATGATTGCAGTTCTCAGGCAGTTAAAAATTCCAACTGAGCATCAGTCAAACTGATCTCACCAATTTATGAAGGTCGGAAAGCCCGCCGAAAATACATACCCTTCTCTGAACAAATAAATAAATGTTTATAGTATAAATAAATGTTTATAAACATTCAAAATATATTTATTTTATGGTATAAATAGATATTTAGAAACAGATTTCCTGTGACAGTCCATGGAAAATTGGGCCAAGATCCGCGCGAGAATTCAGTAATACGTATTCTCCCCACTATAGCAAAGTGTTGCAGTGTATCACTATTCCATCTCTCATTATATCATTCCCATTGTATTGTTCCAGAAATAATTTATCTTATAATATTACACACCAGTAAATACATCAAGATTCATTGTTTAGAGATAAATATGGAAGCTCAGTAATAAGTGACGGCATTTCAAAACAACATTTCTCAGCAATCATCATTAGAAAGTCAATAAACCTTATAAAACAATATCTCTCATTGAAACGATATTATATCTGGGGTTATTGATTCAAGGATTCCTTTATTGAATAACATGTAATTTAAGATATGTATACACTTAGTTCCAGGAATCCAGACTGCAGAATTACAGATAGTATTGCCATTTACATAAATCAGCAACTCATCAAATTATTAATCCAGCTTTGCTTTGGATTATTAACGTATTTGGATGGCGGGTGACGGTATAATCGGTAGAGTGGCATGTAGCATTATTACGGTGCATATTATTTCTACTGTTGCTGCTGTTGTTGTACCCGTTTAATCTCATATCAACCATGACAGAACTCACATATGATCAAAGGCGTTCTAGCCATGACCATCCTATTCTTTACTCGAGTATTACGTATACAGAACAATATTATCCAGTGTATATAATATTATCATATCTTGTGTATATGTAGAACCACTGTCCTGTGTATCCTCCTTTTTAACGACAATAGGGTGAAATTTGAATGAGATTAGGTTGCTAATTCTAACATATCGAACGACCATGTCTTGAGTTATAGCCCAAAGGTAAGGTCCAGAGTTCAAGTCACGAGTTCTGGTCTAAATACTCGCAACTGAATAAAAGCCAGTAAAGGTTCATGTGGAATAAGTGATGGCGTTAAACTGAAAGACATATTAAGCCTACCCGAAAATATAAAGATAAATTTAAGAAGCGAGCGGCGTGGTAGACCTACCACATAAAATGTGGGAAGCATATTGTCCTGCCACCTAAAGATAGTATAATGATAGCTACAGACTTGTCTGATTATAATCTCATCGTAAAAGCCGTTGGGATTTTCGGCGTCTGATGAACGCAAGCACCAAAGTTTCGAAGTGACTGTCAACCTTTTGCTTGTAAGAGATTTATAAACATGTACTCTACGAAACGTGTAGAACAACCCTTCAGTTTTGCGTTAAATCTTTACATATAACTTAACGTGAAAACAAAAATTGATATTTACATATAGGGATATATATATATATATATATATATATATACACAGGGGTGGCTGTGCGGTAAGTAGCTTGCTTACCAACCACATGGTTCCGGCCTTGGGCAAGTCTCTTCTAGTATAGCTTCGGCCGACCATAGCATTGTAAGTGAATTTGGTAGACGGAAACTGAAAGAAGCCTGTCGTATATATATATATATCATTGTGTTCGACGTTTTTTTGGTGTCCTGTACTCATATATGCGTGTATATGTACATGTAGAGGTAGGTACGTACATAAATGTATATATATATGCATATGTTTTATTTATTAATATATTATATACATATATATATACATATATGCGTACGTGTGTGTGTGGTGTGTGTGTGTGTGTGTTTGTGTATGTATGTATAAGTTTGTGTGTCTGTGTTTGTCCCCCCAACATTGCTTGACCAGCGATGCTGGTGTGTTTACATCCCCGTCCCTTAGCGGTTCGGCAAGAGAGACCGATAGAATAAGTACTAGGCTTTGCTCGACTAAAGGCGGTGCTCCAGCATGGCCGCAGTCAAATAAAGGAAACAAATAAAAAAACCAAAATGTGTGTGTGCATGCATATATGTGTGTATATATATATAAAATATATATGTATATATACCCACTCACGTATATTCATATACGTTTACATACATACATACATACATACATTCATACATACATACATACATACATACATAACGTACGTATATACGTACATACACACATCCTATATATCTATGTACATGAATATGTCGTAAAGGTGAGATACATGTTTATGTATATATATGCGCATACATATATACTCGCGCACACATACACATACGAACATACACACATATATCTATATACATACGTACGCACACATATACACAGAAATACCGGCAGACACATACAAACATGCATAAGAAAATAATATCAATATCAAGGAATGAAAATAAGCTAAAAGCAATTTCATAGGAAGTGGATGGAAAGCAAATGAAACAACGCGGAATGACAGAAAACGAGTGACAGAGAATGAGAGAGCGAGTGAGAGAGAGAGGAGATAAAGAGAGACAGAGTTACAGAAGGGGGGGAGAAGGAAGGAGGGAGGAGGTATAAGGTGAGGGAAGAGACACGGAGCCGTCGCAGGAGAGAAGGTAAAAATGATGCTGTCTGCTGTAGAGTAATAATGGAAAGAGAAAATATAGAATAAATTGCAAATCTGATTTTGCGTGGCAGTAGAGGTTGATTAGGAAGTGAAAGTGAAAGTAGAGTAAGCTACAGTAGAGAGTGTAGAGGCAAAGAGAAAATAGAAAAAGAGAGAAAAGAGTATTGAAAGAATAATGAGTGAGTAAAGAGTGCGGGAGAGAAGAAACAGAGAAATCAGAGGGAGAAGAGGGAGAGAGAATAGAGAGAGAGAGAGAGAGAGAGAGAAATTGAGAAGATAAAGAGATAAAATGAGACAATTTAAAAATGTTGTAGACAGTTACACACACATACACACACACACGTACGCATACACAAACGTATATACAAACAAATGTATATATGTGTGTGTGTGAGTGTGTGTGTTTCTGTGTGTGTGTATATCTATGTGTGTGTGTGTGTCTATATATGTATATATATGTTTGTTGCATCTATATATCTATATTATATACGATTATGTATGTATATATATATATACGTGTATGTATGCATATATATACATATATATGTATATGTGTACATATATATGTATATATATGTATATATGCATATATATGTATATGTATATGTATATGTATATATATATATATATATATATATATATATATTATATACGTAAATATATACATATGCATACACACACACACACTTATACGCTGGTTGATGCAGATAAACAGATGTTCTGTAAAAAATATATGATTCCGTTAAAAATTCTCTATATCCGAAAAAAAAGTAAAAAGTAAAAAAACAGAATAAACTGAAAAAAAAAAGCAAAGAGAAGTCTTCACCCACCCTCAAAAACAAAAGCAAAAATTAAAAAAAAAAACAGAAAACCTCTCTCCACTAATGACTTTTTGATATTTATCAAGTTCCACTATGCAGATATCTAATCCATGCACACCACCTTCTACTTCAACGAAAGGCTCGTTTTAAAGAAACATTCTTTCATTTCTTCCTTTTCCTGTTTCGCATTGTTTTTTGTTCTGTTCTGTTGACGTTGTTGTTGCTCTTAATATTCCCGCTATTTTCTATTTTTCTTCGTTTATAAAACGACAGAGATTTCTTTACAAGTTGAAAATATTCCAATGCTTTGAGCATTGTGTATACGTTGTATATTGTTTCTCTGCAGCCTGTTCAAGGTATTTATTACTAACTATCGCTTATGTATGCATGCATGCATGTATCTATGTATGTATGTATGTATGTATGTATGTATGTATGTATGTATGTATGTATGTATGTATGTATGTATGTATGTGTGTTTGTATGTTTGTATGTATTTTAAACGCTCAGCTAGGTTATCGTCGGACTGCCGACGATACCTTAGCTAACCGAAACTTCGACGTGACTGTCAACAACATTCTTGTTTGAGAATAAATTTGTACTCTAGAAAATTATAGAGTACCCCATGAGATTAATGTTAAATTATTTTTATTATAACTAAACATAAGGTGTGTGTGTGTGATAAAATATCTCTAGAGTGACAGAGAGAGGAGTTGGGTGCAATTATCGTGGAAAAAACATTCTATCTTTTGGTAAAAGGTGTAATTTTTTCTCCACGGTAAGTGCAGCGGATTTGCCTTTAGAAGTTAAAATATGTCACAAACATATTTTGACTACCATAAAGTTTGTTTATTACTCATCGCTGCTTGGCATTGATGCTGTTAATTTTAGTTCAACCTGGCAGTCCATGCTGGTCACTGATATTAATTATTTTTAGATAAACCTACGGTGATCAATCTACCCAGGATTATCTCTCTTTGGTATTTCCCATTGAGAAAAGCTCAAGAGCCAAAAACACGTCTGGGAATCCGCTAGTAGGGAATCACTGAGCAGATATGGTGTTTTTACACCTTTTACCACGAGATAATTCTTATTCTCCGCAGTAACTGCAGTGAATTTGCCTTCTGAAGTCATATTATGTCCCAAACACATTTTAAGTAACTTAACGTTCGCATATACGTGTGTATATATATATATATATAATATATATATACAACCTAAATATACTTTGATATCAAAACATATATTTAAATATGTATGCATGTACATATACGTGTGTGTGCACGCGTATATGTATATATATATATGTGTATAATATATATATATATATATATATATATATATATATATATATATATATATATATATACATATATATATATTATATATATATATATATATATATATATATATATATATATATATATATATATATATATACACACATATATATATATATATATATATATATGTGGGTGGGGGGGGTTTGTATACATACGTATCTGAGAGTCTGTGCATCTACAGTCATTTGTGTGTGTGAATATATAATTGTCGTGCGCGTGTTTCACCGATTACAGCTAATAGAATCCATACATTACCTTTACCCTTTTATGAAATATTGAATCAAAGAAATATTAGTAAGTGGTCGGGAAAATGCAAGATAAAGTAATCAGCGGCAGCAGCAGCAGTATAAGCAACAGAAATAACAACAGCAACAGCACCAGCACCCGCAGCAGTAAAAGCAACGATGAACAATGAGAAAACGAACAAGTAAAAGTTAAATCGCTACTCATAGACTAACAATCCCTATTGTTCACATCAAAACAACGAAGTTATCATTGGAGATTATTATATATAAGTTCATGAAGGATTATACATACGTACGTACATACATACATACAAGCATATTTATATATATATATATATATATACGAGCACACTCAAACCTGATACAAGTACATGTATGACATACATTGTATGTGCTTTATAATTATAATGGTATATAAAAATGAATGTAAACCTTCATCAGTCTAATGTATATTACTATTTAGCAACATACTTATCCACGTCTCTGAAATTATAAACATACACACACCTACACTCGGTCGCTCACGCACACCAACACACACAGATGCACATTCAGATATATGTATGTGTGTATAACTGTAAGAATGCTTCTCTAGACACGCACACAGTTACACGTAAGATTGTGCATGCAGCCCCATCTATCTATATGTTACACTCAGTATATATATATATATATATGGAGAGTTCACGAAAAAAACAAAAGACGTACACAGGTGGTGCAGAAAACAAACAGATGCATTAGTATAACGCTCAGGAATTGATAAAGTCTTTTACGTTTCGAGCCTACGATCTTCTACAGAAAGGGACACAGAAAAAAACAAGGAGAGAAATGTGTGTAGTGGCTACTGATCTCTCTCTCTCCTCTCTCTCTCTCTATATATTATATATTATATATATATATATATATATATATATATACATATATATACATAGTTAATCCAAACAAGAAAACACTCTCTCTCTCTCTCTCTCTCTCTCTCTCTATATAATATATATATATATATATATATATATATATACATAGTTAATCCAAACAAGAAAACACAGAAAAAAAAACACAGCAACGCGAGGACGTGGAACAATTAAAGTATTATTGACGCTCAGGAAAGAAGGGAAGGAGGGTTTCATACATATATATATGTGTGTGTGTGTGTGTATATATATATATATATATATATATATATATATATATATATATATATATATATATATATATATATATATACAGACATATATACACATATACAGATCGCTTAAAAATGCAAATTTTGTAGGAAAATTAGTTATTAATCCTACAGAATTAAGATAGTATCCCATCTGCTATTTTCTTCATGAAGTCTTCTGTAATAATAATAATTTTTGTTGTATACTTCTTGCACTGAGGAGAACAGGGATATGCAATTAATTTAATTTAATTTAATCGAATTAATTTTAATTATACTACCATGTTAGTTACATGTTAATATCGCTGTTTGAAACGATCGTATGCATGTATTAAAATTCTTTCAAATTTTAACATCTCGTCTCCATTTTCAACATATTTGTTGAATTTCTATGCGATACCTTTCCATAAATTCTCATAACACACCATATACGTGTAATAGTTTGATACCCACAAAAATGTTACGCCCGTACGCTACCAGCAAAATATGAAGAATCTCTGTTAGAAATCACCTTTTGGAACCCTCCAAAGTAAAGGATGAAATATAACTCACCCTTTTCCCACACACACACACACATATATATATGTGTGTGTATATGTGTTTGTGTTTGTGTATGTATTTGTGTGTGTACGTGCTGACCTGTGAGTTGGAATCGAGTATGTCATGGTGTCATGTACTGAGTTTTCGTAAAATGCAGAATACCTATATATTCCCCAGCAGATGTTAAACCCTTTCAGCCCTCTCATCCTTGTCCCAGTGGAACATCGACAAGGTGACAGCTGAAGGGACCTCCAGCTACTCTAGCACTTGACGGAGTAATCTGAAACAACCCGAACACGCCGCCCAGATCAAGTATCAAGCACACGAGAGTATTATGAAATTTATTTTAATATATCTAATAGGCATCAAGGAAGCTATAAGGTGATTTACAAACATTAAAGTCTGGGTGAACTGCTCTTGGAGCAAACAGCTGCTTGCTAATAAAGTTGATTACATAACACTTGTTCACTTGTTATTCTCTCTATTTCATATTACGCTCTGTAATCGCCTAACGCTTTATTCTGAGTGTATGTACATTGAGTTCTACCAACAGATTATTAGCATCGCTATGCCTATGGGAAATCGTTTGTGTGTATGTGCGTATTACTACCAGGTGCCAATCGTCTTTGCTATATATACATACATGCGTATGTATATATATATATATATATATATATATATATATATATATATATATATATTATATTATATATATATATATTATATATATATATACATATATATATACGTTTAAATATTTGTTGTGCAAGATTTTTTTATTGGCTAAACTGGCAATATGACCATTCCGAATATAACAATATATAATATATATATATATATATATATACTGTATTATACAATTTAGAATTCATTTACATGAATAATAACATTCGCGAAACTCAGAATACTGGGCAGGGAAAAAGTTCATGCGCCGTGTTTTTTGCGCACGAATTTATTCAAAAACAACAACAACTATTTTCCAAAATTTAAGAACATCATTTTCCACGACATTCTGCCAACAATCAGCAAGCTTTTGGATTTGGTCAAAATACCAATTCTTCAGCTTTGAATTGAAAAGTTTTTGACAAGCTTCTTCAACGTCATCGAATGACTCCAATCGGTGACCTTTCATAAAGAGCTGCATTGAGAAGTCAGATGGAGAAACGTCTGGACTATAGGCTGGATGCAGCAGAACTTCCACACCGTCCAATTCTTCAATCTTGTTACTGATCTTTCTGGTGGTATGTGGCTTTGCATTGTCTTCTTGAAACAAAGCGCCTTTTCGACGAACAAGTCTTGGATACTTTTCAACAGTGAGTCACCATTGAACATCACATGAACTGAATGACCACACACACCACAAAAATATATAAAAAAGCATTATTTTAACACGTCACAAGAACTTTTACCTCAACTTATTATGAAATATCCAAGAAATAATTTCCCGTTACTAGTGTAGCCTTGAGTACGTTTTCCTAAATGCATATACACATATATAAACGTGATAAGCGTCAGTGTATAAATGCATATACATAGTGAAGTTCCTTCCCGAATCATATAGAATTATAGGGCCAGTTTCTCAGTTTCCAAAGCATATATTTCCCCGCTTGGATGACACGCCGGTCCATCGCAGGATTATTCATTTTTGACAGCACGAAATGAAGTGTTTTACTCAAGAATACAACGTGTCGCCCGGTCCGGGAATCGAAATAGCAATCTTACGAGTATGAGTACAACACCCTAGCCACAGAGCTACGCGCCTCCACAATGCATATACATATATGTACGTGTATGGGTATACTCTTTACTCTCTTTTACTCTTTATCTTTTTATTCTTTTATTTGTTTCAGTCATTTGACTGCGGCCATGCTGGAGCACCGCCTTTAGTCGAGCAAATCGACCCCGGGACTTATTCTTTGTAAGCCCAGTACTTATTCTATCTCTTTTGCCGAACCGCTAAGTTACGGGGACGTAAACACACCAGCATCGGTTGTCAAGCAATGCTAGGGGGACAAATACAGACACACAAACACATACACACACACACTTATATATATATATATACATATATACGACAGGCTTCTTTCAGTTTCCGTCTACCAAATCCGTTCATAAGGCATTGGTCGGCCCGGGGTTATAGCAGAAGACACTTGCCCAAGATGCAACGCAGTGGGACTGAACCCGGAACCATGTGGTTGGTTAGCAAGCTACTTACCACACAGCCACTCCTGCGCCTATATATATATAATGTATTTATATATGTAATCCTGCGTATAAGCACGTCCTTACGCACAAACAAATCAACATGCATAAAAGCACACATTTACACACGCTTGCAGTTTTGTCATCAATTTTCATTTCTAATCATATATTTATATACCTGCTTGCTGGTATTTGTAAATATTTTTATAACTCATTCAGTCCGTCCATTCCGTTATATATATATATCAGCATATCTACGTCCATCTCAGACTGTCACATTATTTAAATATATGAATATTTCTGATATTTATGCGTATAAAGACCCACATATCGCTGTACACAGGCACAAACGCATGCACAGATACACACACATACATACGCACAAATATGTATGTGTTTGTATATATTTATATACATACTACACACATACGTACACACATGCAATACAAACATGCATACATACATAATACATACATACATACACACACACATACGCACGCACGTGCAGAAAGACATATGTATTTGTGTTTGTGTGTATTCACCGTCTTATTTATTACTATATACACATTTACCAGAAACACACATAACCGCATATAATTCTATCTATACACACACACATACATACATACATACATACATACATACATACATTTATATGTGTGTATGTGTGTGTGTAGTGTTTTGGGAGGGTCATTAGCCCAATAACAATAAACACACGCACAGGTTCAATATCACTTCTTTACTGTTAGTCAATCGGCTAAATATCCAATTAACTACTTAATCAACCATTTGTTTAATGTGCCGATTAAACAATTAATCGTTTGTTTGTCAAAGTCCTTTCACCGCTATTCGCGACTTCATCGATGTTATATTCTGCGGAGGGAAACTTCAGGCTGCTGTCAAAGTGTTTCTCCAAGCAAAGAGAGAGTGTTGAAAAAGTCTCGCTTGATCTTGTCCGGCACTGTCAATCTTGACAAAGCAACTAGTCAAGAGCTTGGAGAAACACTTTGACAGCAGCCTGACAGTTTCACTCCGCAGAATTTGCAAAATTATGAGAACTGGTTTAAGATCGACAAATCGCTTCAAAGCTTGGGTTCATCAGCATGACATCCTCCGAGATTTTGTGTCAGCATGTTCTTTGGGGAAACCTTGAAGAGGAAGATTAACAGTTTTGTGAGGAGGTTGCTTGCCTTACCCAAGAGCCAAAGCCACATCGCTCTGCATGAGTCAACCAACACATTAAGACTCTTATTTAGTGGCTTCTCAGAGGAGTTTGTATGAAGGAAAAGAGAAACTATGAAGTGTAAAGATCCCAGTGACTCAAAAATAGCTGGAGCTGATATTAGGTTGGAAGGGAAGTGCTGCCAGAGAGTTGTAGGTGCCCAGAGGAACGATTGAGGCAGAGGGTTCTGGTAGCGACTGCAGTGATACGGTGCCTGGGCTTGAGCTATTTCGCAACCCACGAGATTGGAAACACCAAGAACTCCACACAGTTGTAGAAGAAGCAAAGGTTAACAGGATGCTGGAACTCATCCAAGAAGGAACATCGACAAAAAATTATAGAATCGGATCTCTGTTGGAGGGACATCGAGTATAACCAGCCGAAATTGCAAAGATAATCTGGAACTCGACCGAGGAAAGAAAACATCGAATGACCCGTCCGTGTTTTTTCTTGTCCCTTTTTTGTATCATCTGTCTGTATGTTTTGTTGTCCCTTTATTGTATCATTTAGGTGTCTGGATATTTTGCGTTCATGTATAACGTTTTGTATTCCTTTATATATTTACATACATATATATAGCAATAATAAATCTCTGAACGAGGTATAAACAGTAACTGCACGACAATGTGAGGTATACTTGCCATCTCAATATGGCTAACCACTAAGGGTGGATGTTACTGTAGCTTGTAGCCCCAGGAGAACATCGTCTCCAGCTGGCTTTAGGCACACTTTCTGTGCCCTTTCGGTATTTGCAAATACAGCAAATACCATAAGGGCACAAAAAGTGTGCCTAAAGCCAGCTGGAGACGATGTTCTCCTGGGGCTACAAGCTACAGTAACACCCACCCTTAGTGGTTAGCAATATTGAGATGGCAAGTATACCTCACACACACACACACACACACACACACACACACACACACACACACATACACACACACACACATATATATATATATAGTATGTGTGTGTGTGTGTATGTGTATATGTATACATGTATATTATATAAATACACAAGCCTTACACAAACATATAAAACATTTGTATTAATTATTTTATGCCATTATGTGATAAGTGTGAGAAAATATTTGTATAGAAATGCACATACACACACACACATGTATACATAAATACATACATACGTACATACATACATGCATACATACATGCCTACAAATGTACCAATATAATGCAAATGCTTCCCTTCTGTAATGCAAATGCTTGTGCAACACATACATATCAGAGCGAAAGTTGTAAGTAAAGGATGTGTTTTTGTATGTTTATTACGTCTATATGAGTACATCAATACTCACACACACATCCATCCACCCATCCATCTACATACATACATACATACATACATACATACATGCATACATACATACATACATACATACATACATACATACATACATACATATATACATACATACATATATACACCCACACACAAATTCGTGCACACAGATGTGTATAGTCACATATATAGGTATAACAAATATATAATATACGATGTTTGTAATATAATATTAAGTATAGTACATATACATTTAAATATAATTGTTATATATGTATACATACATATATACATATACACACACAGATATATATATATATATATATATATATATATATATATATATATAATATATATATATACAAGGAGAGTTTACGAAAGATAGGTGGTGTACAAAATAAACAGATGTGTTAGTATAACGCCTCAGGAATAGAAAAAGTATTTTACGTTTCGTGCCTACGCTCTTCTACAGAAGGGACACAGAAAAAATGTGTGTAGTGGCTCACGATCTATCATGGTGTATGTGTGTATATATATATATAATATATATATATATATATATATATATACAAGGAGAGTTTACGAAAGATAGGTGATGTACAAAATAAACAGATGTGTTAGTATAACGCCTCAGGAATAGAAAAAGTATTTTACGTTTCGTGCCTACGCTCTTCTACAGAAAGGGACACAGAAAAAATGTGTGTAGTGGCTCACGATCTATCATGGTGTATGTGTGTATATATATATATATATATACACGCACAGACACACAGCCAGGGAGGGAGACAAACAGTAGTTGTGAATGACAGTATATATAGCTATATATACATTGGGAATAATACCTACGCTCAAATATCCTCCACTCTCTCTCTCTCTCTTACACACACACACACAAACACAAGCATACATATTCTATAGTTTATGTTCTTGATAATACACTGTAATGAAAGTATAGATAGCTACTATATTGAATCTCAATCCTGTAACTGATAATTCAATAAATGCATTATCGTAATAAAAGCCATGATTGTAATGGTAAGGAATTGCGTAATATTTTCTATTGCTCAGGTGTGTAATGACATGTATTCATCTTAATGATTCAGTAATAATTTACTAATAGGTTTTATTCCATGTTCTACATATTGTTCGTAAACATTTGGGCTTGGTATCATGTGAAGTGAAGCTATGTATATGCATAAGTGTGTATGTACTTTTTGAATACGTGTGTCTGAGTGTGTGATATCATTTATATATATATGAGATGCTGCAATACACATGTACATAGATACGTACACACGTGCATATATAAACACGTGCAAACATGTATGTGCGTGTTAGCGTGTCTATGTGTGTGCGGTTGTGAGAGGAGTGTGTAAACAGTTGAATATGAAGGAGAGTGGTAATAGTAGAAGTAGAAGAAGTTGAAGAAGAAGAAGAAGAGAAGAAGAAGAAGAAGAAGAAGAAGAGGAGGAAGAAGAGGAGGAAGAAGAGGAGGAAGAAGAGTAGAAGTACAACAACAACAACAACAACAACAACAAGAAGGAGGAAGAGGACGTGGAGGAGGGGAGGAAGAGGAAGAAGTAAAATAATAGGAAGAGGTAGAAGTAGAAGGAGGAGGAGGAGGAGGTGGAGGGGAGGAAGAAGAAGAACAAGAAGGAGGACGAGGACGTGGAGGACGTGGAGGAGGGAATGAAGGGGAGAAGGGGAGGAGGAAGGGGAGAAAGGGGAAGAGGTAGAAGAAGAGGAAGGTAAAAGAAGAAGGAGGAGGAAGAGGACAAGGAGGAAGAGGAAGGGGAGGAGGAAGAAGAAGAGGAAGCAGAGAAAGATGAAGGAGGGGAGGAAGTAGAAGAGGAAGGGGAGGAGGAGGAAGAGAAGTTAGATGAAGAAGGGGAGAAAGAGGTAGAAGAAGAAGAAGAAGAAGAAGAAGAAGAAGAAGAAGAAGAAGAAGAAGAAAAGATGATGGGAGGAGGAATCCATTAGAGATATTTCGCTTGTCCGAAAGGAACCTAAGTGGTAAATGTCAGTAAAGTGGGGTTTCAGTTCTGGCAGTATAGGGTTGATTTATGTTTCGGGGCGTCTTTGAAGGAAGCAATGGGATGAGTGCTCAATTTTAAACTCATGTTTTTCTCAGCCTTCTAAAAGAACTCGGAAGTTTGGGCCTCTAGCCAAGTCACTCACGAGACCCTTAAAGCTAAGAATTTCTCAGTACCTCTCCTATATACATACATATACGTAAATCTTTCATGCCTTGGTATTAACCCCTCCACTTTTTGATATATTTTATTCTGTTAGTGTTTCGCGATTTGGTGTCAGGTACAATTTTGTATTTATTTTTCAATTTAAAGCATAATCTCGCTCAAGCTTAATTTTAACCATATTTTTTCTCACCATCTTATGTAATTTTTGATTATAAAAAAAAGTGCTATGTAAGTATTATATATTGTTGCTTCTTTTCCCCATCATATGTAGACGCCTGTTTTGATATTTTTATATGTCATCAACAGAGCTGATGACCACTTGAATTTATTCTTGAATTTAAACCATAGTTATATATTTCAAATTTAAAGATTAAACCATAAGGTACAGAAAAAAATGGGATGAAAATCTGGCTATGCGAATAAGATAAATCTCTACGCAACAGATGTTTTTAACCCAACGAAGCAAAACCCCATCAGTTTTTTCTGGTTTTAGAGTAGTTATTAAAGTGCATGACTTATAACCCTGAGGTGTGACCTTCAAAAAAAAAAAAAAAAACTCCATTACACCCAGAAACATAAGCCGAGGAAGAAAACAGCAATATCCTGCTGAAGGTTTGCTGCATATATTGGTCAAAGAGTATGACTACAAAATATAAGACTGCGAGAATAGATCGGATTCTCTCGTTTTATACTTAATTTCTTTATGAGTGTCTTTATATAAATGGCTGTATGGTAACAAGTTTCCTTCCAAACCACATGGTTCTGGGTTCATTCTCACTGTAGGACACTTTCGGTGTCTTCTAACATAGCGAAAGACTGACCAAGGACATGTGTTTGGATTTGGTAGAGGGGAAACTGAAAGAAGCTCGTCGTATATATATATATATATATATGGGAGTGTGCAAATGTGTGTGTATATATATATATATATTCTTTTATTCTTTTATACGTTTCAGTCTAATGGCCATTCTGGAGCATGAGGCAAAATATATATATATTTGTATATACACACACACATATATGTACATATGTATGTATGTATGTATGTATGTATGTGTATCTTTATGTTTGTATTTGACAACCAGTATTAGTTTGTTTACGTCCCTGCAACCTAGTAATTCGACACAAGTGATCAATAGAATGAGTACCAGGCTTTAAAAAGAACTACTGGGGTCGATTCGTTGGACTAAAAGCCTTCAAATGGGTGAAAGAATGTGTTGTATTTATTTTAAACATGTTAATTATATTTATTATATTTTGTATACTTATCATATTACTTGTACATTTAAGTCGACTAGATATAATATATATGTGCTTCCGACCAAAGACTTTATATAAAAATCCGATTTGTTATTAGCCTTCATTTATATATATGTACATATATCTTTAAGTATGCGGAGATAATCAACTTGGACCTCCTGGTTATATACGTAAAGCTGTTTACAACTATATCTAACCACATGTGACATAGACTGGCCTTGTGGTAAATACCATGACTGGCGCCAGTCAAATCAGTTCTGTGTCTATGTGTCTTTATACATACGTACACACACACACATACATACATACATACATACACACACACACACACACACACACACATATATATATATATGCATATATCCATGAATGTGTATGTATATGTATATATATATATATATATATAATATATATATATATATATATATATATATATATATATATATATATATATATATATCAGACTGAGTGAAAAGTAAGCGACATTTTGAATCATGAAATCATCACAATACATTTCAACAATACGGAAATTTTATTGATCAAAGTAAGTATCATTACAATCAGCACATTTTTGTTTATTCAGGTAGCATAAAAATTTGGAGTTTTGGAGCTGATGAACTCTTTTAACAGAGTTTCAGCATTGGTTTGAGTTTTGAACTCATTCTCTCGCAGAAAATCATCAGGATGCTGGAAAAAGCGGTAGTCTGTAGGAGAAAGATCTGGGGATTAAGCTGGTTGGGGAAGAACTTTGTAGTCAAGTTCCCACAATATATATATATATGTGTGTGTGTGTGTGTGTGTGTGTGTATACATGGGCAGATTTGCATTGAAACCTTAACAAAGTTTTCTATTGTGCTGTAATCCTTTCTTGTCAATATCGTTACTTTTGATGTAATTAAACAAAGTATCGTCATCATTGTCACCATTGAGGCTGAAGTGGGGGAACACATAATGCCTTGCGTTATAGAGCTCCAACAATTTACATTCTAATCCTAAAACCCGACGGCCTCTACATAATTAGCCATACTTCTGAGTTAGATAACGAAAGAGTGCCAATTATGTACATAAGTCCATACAAGCCAGCAGTGTAATTGTTCTAAATTCGAAGGTGTCTGGCATGGTAAGAACTTTTTATTTTTTTAATTGTTTTTTAATTTATTTTTTAAAATTTTTTATTTTTATCTAGTTTCAGCTCACAAGCCGCGGCCATGCTGGGGCACCGCCACCTGGCGCTGCTACATGACTTCACCTCACAAATGCTTTTTAGCAAATACCATCTGGTGCATGAGGAAGTTCGATGCAGCTGCCCTCATCTGCACCTCCTGCCGTGAAGTTGGTTCATCTGGGATACCTGACAAGAAGAGATCCAGTTTCATTTTAAAGACATCTGCATCCACCCCATGCAGGTCTCTTAGGTTCTTCAGGAGGATATTGAAGGGCTGTGGGCCTCGGAAGCCCAGGCTATCACAGTATCTTGTCCTACATCTTGATGGCAAATTTGGAGTCCTTGGCACTATGCAGTGGCACCCAGTTCTGGCATTTGTGTAACTCTCGATGCCAAAATTTGGGACAAGTCCTTCTAGGTTCTTCCAGATGTATATTATGGCATATCTTTCTCACCTACGCTCTAGATAAATAATATTAATATATCTCATTAGAATGAATACAGCTACTCCGTTAATTGTTATTATTCTTATTGTTATTATTGATATTATTATTATTGATATTATTATTACATTATCATGCGGTGAGTAGGCAGAACAGATACCATAAAATGTTGTGCGGTATTTGAGTTCAAATTCCGCCGAGTTCACTTTGTCTTTCATCTGTTCGAGATCAATAAAATACAGTACCAACTGGGCACTGGAATCATTGGAAGAGACTTTGTGCCTTTAGTAGAAAGGATTATTGTTGTTATTATTATTATTATTATTATTATTATTATTATTATTATTATTATTATTGTTGTTGTTGTTGTTGTTGTCGTCGTCGTTGTTGTTTCTGTTGCTGTTGTAGTTGTTGCTTTACTTCTCAGTACGTTTGGTCTCATTTTTCTGTGATAGTGGACAGCATCCTTCTGTATGAGCTCTTACAGGATCTCTTTCCGCACATTATAAGTTAATTCTCGCGGGAGGCATTCACCATCCAAGTACCAATCTCAAAATCCTAGCTGTCCCCAGCTGAGCAGTTTTTTTTTGCTTGCTCTGCTCTCATGTCAATTCCTATTTCTCTGACATATTTCCCTACAACTACTGGAAATGACATACACTCACTTCATAGTCTACATTCTTGCACTTCCGTCTTTTAATAGTCCGTATTTGTCAATCTTTTCTAGTTCTTTGTCACTTATGCGTGCATCCTTAGGTATTGCAAGATCTATAATCTTGGTTTCCTTTATGTACCACAACATGTACTCTCCTAGCATCGATTAGGGAGTCACATTGGATTGTAAAATCCCACAGTATCTTATATTCCTTTTTCTCGGTGACTCATTCTGGTTCATGTTCGTATCATTTCCGTTCTCTGTTCACATAGCCTCCAGTGTGCGAACTTAGTCATGTTATCGTGCCTTCTTTTAAAGTGCTTTTGGGCCAGTTTGCTACATTGACTCACAATATGTGAGATTGTTTCGTTACTGCTGCCACACTTCCTTCAAAGGGGCAATTCGCTACTCTTATCTATTTGGAACTTGGTATAATTAATTCTTAGAACTTGTTCCTGGGTGCTGCTTATCAAGGCTTCAGTGTATCCTTTCAGATAAATTTTTTTAGCCATCTTCAAGTGTCTAGTTTATTATTATTATTATTGTTGCTGTTATTATTATTATTATTATTATTATTATTATTATTATTATTATTATTATTATTATTATTATTATTATTATTATTATTATTATTATTATTCTATGTTTGACTTTTGCTTTATATTTGTTCAAGTTGGCTCCAAGTCTCAAGAGACAACAGGTTGGAAGTTCATGTTGTTGTTATGCCTAGTGTGCCATATATATATATATTTTTTTGGTGTTGTACTAGTGAATGTCTAAAAAAAAACGAAAATTGTGTTTGTTTTAAACCTTGAGATTACGTAGAAAGTATTTTGCGTAGGATATAAGCAGTTCCCATGAGCACTATCTTTTGGATTTCTGCCATTTTGGGGTTTCCTGGTATCTGAGTTAGGTTGCAATCAGCCCCTTTTGCTATCATTTCCAGGGCACCTGTGACAACATGTATAGTTTTAGACTTCAGTTTCCACATTTTGCTGATTTCTATTTCAAGATCTTTATATTTGTTCAGTTTTTTGTAGGTCTTGACAGATACGTTTATATCGATTGGGACAGTCATATCAATGAGGAGACATGTTCTTTGTCTGAAGTTTTTCAATATGATGTCTGGCCTATTTGCATCTATCTTTCTGTCAGTTTGAATGGTGAAGTTCCAGAGGAGTGAGATGTGGTCATTTTCAAACACTGGAGGTGGTTTGTGTTCCCACCAGTTTTTTTCATGGGGCAAATCCAGGTTTTTGCAAATTACCCAGTGAATATATTGTGCAGCTCTACCATGCCTGTTGAGATACTCTGTAGGCGCAAGAAAGCTGCACTTGGAGACAACATGATCAATGGTTTCATTTTGTTGTTGACATACACGACATGTTGGGCTACTGCCTATTATTGTTATTATTATTATTCAGTAGTTTTATTTTTATAACGTGCTTTCACTTCACTACCGAGCGCAGCTCTGTGTGCCTTGGGTATGTGCTGTGATTTGTTGTGATGCTCTGATGGTTATTGTATGGAAAGTGTTCTGCGTAGGATGTGTGCAGTGCCTAGTAGTGCAATTTTCTGTATGTTATATGTGTTTGTAAGTCCTGGTGTTTTTGTTATGTATTTGTCTGAATATTTTTTTATCATGCCTAATGCACCTACTATGATAGGAATTGTTTCTGTTTTCAGATTCCACATTCTAGTTACCTCTATTTCCAGGTCTTTGTATTTTGAGAGTTTCTCCATTTCTTTTAGAGACACGTTGTCATCTGCCGGTATTGATACATCAATTAGAAAGCATTTTTTTTCTTCATGATCTCTGACAACTATATCTGGTCTGTTGGCCTTAATTTCTCTATCTGTGTGTATCGGCATATCCCAGAGTATGGTTGCTTTCTCGTTTTCTGTGACCTTTTCTGGTGTGTGCCTATACCATCTTTTTTCTGTTGTTATTCCATAATGTTGGCATAGCTCCAGTGTATGTAGGTTCCAACTCTGTCATGTCTGTGAATATATTCCTTCTTAGCCAGGACTGGGCAGCTAGAGATAATATGATTTATTGTTTCTTGTCCATCTCTACATATTCTGCAGTTACTTGTAATATTTCTTTTCATTACATGTTTTTGGTAATTTCTGGTGGGGAGGCTTTGGTCTTGTGCTGCAATTAAAAATCCCTCTGTTTCTGCTTTGAGTCCTGAGCTTCTCAACCATTGCTGGGATTTTTCTTTGTCTATTTCTTTTGCGTTTAGTTTAGTGCAGTATTTACCATGAAGGGGCTTTTCTTGCCATCGTTTTATCATCGTTTTATTATTATTATTATTATTATTATTATTATTATTGTTGTTGTTGTTGTTGTTGTTGTTGTTGTTGTTTGTTGTTGTTGTGTTGTTGTTGTTGTTGTTGTTGTTGTTGTTGTTTTACTTCTCAGATTGCTCGGTCTTTTCTGCTCTGGTTGATCCTGTGAGAGCGGACAGCAGCTTGTTCTTGTAAGTGCATACTAATTCGGTTAGCAGGTATTTTTTTATCTTGATGTTTGGCGACAAGTCCCCTCAAATCTCAAGAATTTTCTTTAGGGTTCTTGCAGAATATAGGATGGTGCTTTTCTGCAAGTCGACAATGAGAGTTTTAATTCCAATCTCTTTCAGCTTTTTGTGCAGCGTTTTTGACTGTTGGGCCAACTGCACTTATTACTATAGGAATAATTGCTGTCTTGGTCTTACACAGTCTCCTCAGCTCTCTGGATAGATCCTGATATTTATCAATTTTTTTTCAATTTCTAAGGTATCAGCTCTGCTATCATATGGAATTGCAAAATCTGTGATCTTACACTGTTTGCTTATTTTGTCATATCAGTTCCCCACCTTTTTTTTTTTTTTTTGCTTCAGTAGTGTGGTCAGTCCTATGAAGAAATACCACAATATCTTGTAATTCTTATTTTCTATCACAGCTTCTGGTTCATACTCATACGACTTTTCTGTTGTCTTGAAGTCGCACACTCAGCTAACATCCCAATGCACTCTTTTGCTTATAGTCATATTTGTGTTTATACACCTTTTGTGCTAATATACAGCACTCAATCAAAAGGTGATTGATACTTCCGTCTTTATTCCTGCATATTCTATACTTGCTGTCTGACTGAGTTTTGTCGATCTATGGCTTGATTAGATTTGTGCTAAGGACTTGTTCCCAAGTGGCTTTAACTAGCGGTTCTGTCTCTTGCTTCAAGTTCCCATCCGTCAACCAGAGCCAACGATGGTCACTTCCGACATTATGGGTTTGTTCCATTATTATTATTATCATTATTATTATTATTATTATTATTATTATTATTATTATTATTATTATTATAGAGGAGAAATGGAAAGAAAGGAAGAGACGTAAACAAGAGACTATGACACTACAACCAGCCAGGAACAGTCTTCGCTACATTTGCGGTACCTGCCAGAGGGAGTGTTTGTCCAGGATAGGACTACACAGCCACAGCAGGAAATGTATCAGGACATGAAATATAAAAGCCGGACTAGACTACTTCATGCGCAACTCCATTGTCTCCTGAGACAGAAAGGATGCCAACAACAATTATTATTATTATTATTATTATTATTATTATTATTATTATTATTATTATTATTATTATTATTATTTTACTTCTCAGAGCACTTGGTCTTACTTGCTCTGGTTGATTCTGTGAGAGCGGACAGCAGCCTGTTGTCGGATGTCTCACAGGGTCTCTTTTCACGCATTATAAGCTTTGCTAATTGGATGTTTAATTATCACGCAACACATTCTACATCCAAGTACCAATCTCAAAATCCTAGATGTTCCCAGCAGAGCAGTTTTTGGGCTTGCTCTGCTCTCATGTCAAATCCGATTTCTCTGGCATATTTCTCAAACTCAGTTGTTAGTGGTCCAAGTACCCATACAGCTACTGGCATGACAGACACTCTCTTCATAGGACACATTTTTGCAATTTCGTCTTTTTCTAGCTTTATCATCATCATCATCATCATCATCATCATCATCATTATTATTATTATTATTATTATTATTATTATTATTATTATTATTATTATTCATCTTCTTCTTCTTCTTCATCTTCTTTTTCTTCTTCTTTTTGTTGTTGTTGTTGTTCTTCTTCTTCTTATCATCATCATCATCAACATCATCATCATCATTATTACCTTTGCACACCTTCTAACGCTGGAGATGTACTACGGTGTCAGCTGTTCACTACCAGTGAACTAAGGTAACACCTCTTATTTTTCGAGCACCTTCCGGAGTATTCGAGTGGTTCCAAGCAGTGCTGTTTTTTGCAAGTGCTCCAACCTTATTGCAGCCCCTGTTTGTTCCATGTACTTCTCAAGATTTTTTATAATAGAACAAAATTTATATTATTTGCTCTCAACCGAAGCAAGGTTCTATAACCTACAGCAAATCTACTGATAGAAACATCTCAGCAGAACAATTTTAAAAACATTCGAAATACAAGGAACTTGAGACTGAGATATCTAGGACGTGGTAATTAAAAAGCAAAACCATCTCTATTGTTGTAGGTTCCTTGAGAATGATCAAGAAAGGTATTATCACATGTTTTTGACCAGATGCTTGGGAAACCAACATTCTATGAAACTAAAAAAATTGTGTTGACATCAACAACTCGCATTCTCAGGAAAGTTTACTACATCTATGTTTACTACATTATGTCTCTGGTCGAGACCCGGTTATAAGATGAAATAAAATGCGGAAACAGAATTGAAAGATGATAATGAAAATGATAACAACAACAACAACAGCAATAAAATGGTTTCAAATTTCGCCACAAGAGCAGCCATTTTGGGTATGGGATGAGTCGATTGCATCGACACCAGTATTTCACTGGTACTTAATCTATTGACCCGAAAGGATGAAAGGCAAAGTCAACCCCGGCGGAATTTGAACTCAGACCGTAGAGACGGGCGAAATTCCGCCAACAATTTTGCCAGCTCGCAACCCTACTATAAAAACAACAACAACAATAAGGATGATGATAATAATAATAATAATATAATAATAATAATAATAATAATAATAATATTAATAATAATAATAATAATAATAATAATAATAATAATAATAATAATAATAGTAATAATAATGCCTTGATGCAGTACCAAGCAATAGCTCTCATGTGTTATCGGAAGTGTTATCATGTACTTTTTTTTGTAGAAGATGGGCTACAGCAAATATTCTGGACAATAACACACATTCGCTTGTCAGTTACTTGACCTTAATCAGTTGAGCATGTCCCTTAGGGGCTGACGAGAAGTGAATTTCTGATCAAAACCAAGAGTAGTGGTGGAACATTATCGTCCTCTGTTGGGAAGGATTCTTTGGAGCTTGAATAACTGACCTCTAGAAATATGTGTTCATCATTGTTAACAAACCTTTTGAGGAACCTTTTTTTAGCAGGATGAGCTACTCGACCCAAAGAAAATTCTAACTGGGGCCCAGCTGCAAGGTCATGCGCAGTTTATCTTGATATGAGATCACCATGCCGCGCACATATTGTTGAGATGCATGTGCCTGGAGTACCCTTATCAGTTGGGTAATCCTGATGGATATATTGGGCTTCGTATATTTTTCACCCGTGTCACTTTGATAACATGCTCTGTTCTGTCACTCACTCAGTAGTAGTGTTAGTAGTATTGTTAGTAGTAGTAGTAGTAGTAGTAGTAGTAGTATCAGCAGCAGTACCAGCAGCAGCAGCAGCAGCAGCAGCAGTAGTAGTAGTAGTAGTAGTAGTAACAATATTTTAAAATTTTGACACAAGGCATGACGGGAATGAGTCGATTGCATGCCATGACGGTAACATTGTCTGCGTATGCTGATATTGACCTCCCTTGTCCCTGTTCGAAAGAGATGCCCCTTAGATGTTCTAACTTCCGCAGCATTGGCCCAAGTACCTACACGTACAGAAGAGGCGACAGCGGTATCCCTGACGGACCGAGCGTGCGATGTCAAACGGCCCTGATAAGCGGCTGATTACCTCTGAACAGGTACCGCTGGGTATTGCAGCGATCTAGCCTCTCGAAAGCAGGCGGGTCTGAAACCACCTGCTTTCGGTACGGCTTCAAAATAGCGATGGCCGACCCTATCGAAAGCTTTTGATTGATTCAAATTGATCAGAGCACCTCCGAAGCCAGCTTTGGTCCCAGACCTCTCTATGATGTACCGCATAAGGTAGTGGTTACCGTGGATAGACCTGTTCGGAATTGCGCACGTTTGCGCTTCTCTGACCAGGCTACCGACGACAAACGCCAGACATTTCGTTACCTCTGCCAAAATCGTAAACTCTGTGTTTAGCAGAGTTATGGGCCGAAAATTCTATAGTTCGCCCCCATTGTCGGCATCCTTCCTCAGCAGGGTCACCACACCTCTGCTAACAGCACTAGGAATTCTCCCGTTCTGTTGCCAATTGCGATAGACGTCTGCCAAGTAGTCACCAAGCAAATCTGGCGTGAATACATAGAATTCATAGGGCAGACTATCCAAACCGGGCGATGTGCGATTTGTGCAATCGCTCATCGCCTCCTAAATTTCAGCAGCTGTTATCGGCCTTTCACATAACCTCGCGTTAGTTGCCGAAGGCCGCGGCAAGCCGTTTAGGTGCGAACTGAAGTCCAGTACCGTCGGCGACCCATCGCTCTCTTCAAACAGCTGCGCGAATTGCAGCTGAAAAACCGCACACATCTTGTTGGAGTCGCGTAGCACTCGCCCATCCCGATCCGTCAAAGAGTTGATCGTGGTTTGTTTCTACGTCGCGTCTCCACCGTTTGGGCCCATCGGACAGCTTTAGTTCCTTCCTGTTTGAGCGCACGGGCCTTAGCTCTGTCAATGCAACCTTCATGTTTCGCTTCGAAGAAATGGTCAAGGGTCATTCTCACCGCTAACTCATCAGTCACAATGTCCTGTTTAATTGCCTCTTCTAATTTGATAACTCGCCCACCCTCTAATCTATTCCTTTCTATTACTAACTCTTTGCTAAACGCTATCGATTCTGCTCTAATCGCCCTCTTCAAGGTGGCCCACCATCGCTTGTTGATGATTGTCCCCGTCAATTGCCTCTTAACTAGTTCACTAATCTGGTCCCTGTAGTACTTGAGCGCCGGAAAGGACGCGTTTAACTTCCAGTAACCGGGTCCCTGTCTACGAGTTCTATCTAACTCGACTGTGCAGATCACAAACTTATGGTCTGTGTAGCCGATCAACTTAAATTGTGGACAACCTACACTATCCCTATCCTCTGACCTAACAAATACTCATCTAGATACGATCTGGATGACCCATTGTGGTTGCTCCATATCCACACTGGCACATCAGAGAAATCCAGTCGATACCTATCAGACAATTGAAGTCTCTGAGCAGGTTTTCCAGGTTTTTGCAGTCCCTTCTTCTGTGTACTGGCCCCACACAATCCTTCCGTGCGTCCAAAATCCCCTTCCAGTCCTCTACTAGTACTAAACTGTGTGACGTTCCTAGGAATATTTCCAGAAGCCTGAAGAATTCTGGCCTACCATCTCCTGTTGGGGTATACACGACCAGCAGTCTAAGGGCGCCACCTTCGTTACCATTCACATCTTAGATCACCAACCTGTCATCCAAGAAAATAATAATAATGATAATAATAATAATAATAACAATAATGATAACAATCATCATCATAATCATCATCATCGAAAATCATAATGCAAAGATCCTGTGGGATTGTATGATTCAGTGCGACCATGAGATAGAGAATAGGAAGCCAGACATAGTCTTAATTGAGAAAGATATAGCATGCCCAGCTGACAACAAGGTATGCGACAAGGAAGAAAGAAAAGTCGATAGATATGACAGGTTAGCTTAGGAGGTTAAGCAGTTCTAACCCCTTAATGACATTCTGCTGGTCAAAATTAACTTTGGATATTTCTGTCATTTTTCCTTTGAAAAAGGCAGTTTTTGCACGTTTATCGAGGCCAAATTGCATCATGATATCTTCGCTGAATTGTCTAACAACCGCTAGTAAGCCCTGTAGTTGTTGGTCATTTTTTGCAAAGATATTTAAATCATCCATGTAAATGAGATGATTTATGGTTTTGCCAAACATTTTATAACCTTACTGTACATCATTCAGCAATATCGAGAGAGGTATTAAGGCTAGACAAAAGAGGAGTGGTGATAGAGAATCACCCTGGAAAATGCAACATGAAATTTTTACATCTCCAGCATTAAGAGATTCATTGTCACTGTTCAAAGTCAGTGTGGTTCTGCATGATCTCATACTTAGAGACAAGAAGTTTCGCAGAGTAGGTGCTAATTTATACATTTTCAAACATTTCTTAATCCAGCTATGTGGTAGACTATCAAAAGCTTTTATTAATGTTATTGTTGTTGTTATTATTATTATTATTATTATATTATTATTATTATTATTATTATATTATTATTATTGAGTGAGAGAGCAGTTCATGCCATCAAAGTGACACTGGGGTAAAATATACGAAGCCCAATATACCCATCATGACTTCCCGTCTGATAAAGGTACACCAGGCACATGCATCACAACCATATGTGCGCGACATGGTGATCTCATATCAAGATAAACAGCACATGACCTTGCAGGTGGGGCCCAGTTAGAATTTTCTTCAGGTTGAGTAGCCCATCCCGCTCAAACGGTCCCTGAATAAGGGTTGTTTAAGGATGTTGAAAGAACCACCCATGTTTCCAGAGGTGAACTATTCAAACCCCAAAGAATCCCTCACAACACATGGCTATGATGCTCCCCCACTACTTCTACTCGTGATCAGAGATGCACATATCGTCAGCCACAAAGGGAAATGCTCAACTGGTTAAGGTCAAACAATTGATAAGCAAATCTGTAGTATTGAGCAGAATATTTGCTGTAGCCCATCTTTTATACCAAGACAAAACAATGTATATGATAACACTTCCAATAAGTTAAGATCAGAAGCCATGACAGCCACTGCCTAGTACAGCATCAGGACATTTATTATTATTATTATTATTATTATTATTATCATCATTATCATTGAAGGTGGCGAGCTGGCAGAATCATTAGCAAGCTGGGCGAAATACTTAGCTGTATTTCGTCTATCTTTACGTTCGGAGTTCAAATTCCACCGAGATCGACTTTGCCTTTCATCCATTCGGGTTCGATAAATTATGTACCAGTTGCACACTGAAGTCGATCTAATCGACTGGCCTCTTTCCGCCAAATTTCAGGCCTTATGCTAAAAAGTAAGAAGGATTATTATTATTATTATTATTATTATTATTATTATTATTATTATTATTATTATTATCATATCATCATTATTGTTATTATTATTATCATCATCATCATCATCATCATTATTATTATTATTATTTTATTATTATTATTATTATTATTATTGCCTTTGCGCAGCTTCTAACGCTGGAGGTGTATTATGAACTAAGTGAACTAAGGGAACACCTCTTATTTTTCGAGCATCTTTCGGAGAATTCGAGCAGTTCCAAGCAGTGCTGATTTCTGCAAGTGCTCCACACTTATTGCAGCCCCAATTTGTCACATGTACTTCTCAAGATCTTTGCTCACTGTTCCCAGGGCTCTGACAGTTATCGGTACCACTACCACCTCTTTCTTCGACTGCAACTGCTTTACCTCCCAAGCTAACCTGTCATACCTATCTACTTTTCTTTCTTCCTTATCGCATACCTTGTTGTCAGCTGGGCATGTTATATTATTATTATTATTATTATTATTATTATTATTATTATTATTATTATTATCATCATCATCATCATCATCAAGGAAAAGAGCTGGCACTGTAGTAAGGTCTTTGAAGAAAATGGTTATCAGCATTTCTCCCGGCAGTTTAGTTTCTGCATACTACTCATTCCAAGCTCAACTTTCCTTTTCATCCTTCCAGAACGACAAAAAAAAAAATCTACCGGTCAAATACTGAGGCCAATATAATCGAATTGCACCAGCCTCCAGTTGCACACTGAAGTCGATCTAATCGACTGGCCTCTTTCCACCAAATTTCAGGCCTTGTGCCTATAGTAGGAAGGATTATTGCTGTCCTGGGACAAAAATCTGAGAGAATTACATATATACACATATATATATAATATGCATATATGTATTTATGTATAAATGTATATATGTATATGTGCGTGTTAGTGTGTGTATGTATGTAATTAACGCATATGTGTATATATATATATATATATATATATATATATACGGGAAGGTTACGAAAATAGACAAAAGACGCAGGCATGTGGAGTACAAAGAAACAAATGTGTTAGTACAGCGCTCAGGAATAGAAAAAGTATTTTATGTTTCGAGCCTACGCTCTTCGACAGAAAGATACACAGAAAAAAACAAGGAGAGAAACAAGGAGAGAAAGAAGTGCGTGTATATATGTGCATATACGATAACATCACTACAGTGGTAAATTTAGATTCCTTTATACTTAAGAGATAAATTATCATATTTATACTAATTTATTCAATTACGTTTTGCGATCCCTCTTTCCTTCTTTCTCGTTCTCTCTTTACTTCTATCTGTCTAGCAATGTATCTATTGATATATATATATATATATATACATATATACACATACATACATATATATATATATATATATGTGTGTGTGTGTGTGTATGTATATATGTATGTAATCCTTCTTTGATTCCGATCTCCTGTCTTTGAAAACCTGCTCCCTCTTGTTTACCACTTCCGCCTTTTCAGTATGTGACCTCGTAAAGACCACTTGCATATTTTTCCCTCTGTCCTCTCACCTCGGGATCTTTCTTTCTCCTATGTTTCCGACGAAGAGCTCCACTCGAAAGGTCATACCCTCCTTCTTCCCATCTTTCCTGAGCGCCCAATAATACTTTATTTGTTCCACATCCTCGCGTTGTTGTCTTTTTGTTTTCTTGTTTGGATTAACTTTATATGTATATATACGCGTATACATATATTTGTATGTATGTATATATATATATGTATATACGTGTATATCTATCTACCTATCTCTCTCTCTCTCTCTCTATATATATATATATATATATATATATATCAACATCTACATCTTTCACTCTTACTCTGTGTATGTGTGCGTTTTGTGTGATATGTATAACTAAAGA
>NC_042998.1:189811745-189888648 GCF_006345805.1 Octopus sinensis | reverse complement strand
TTTCCCTCCGAGCTATCATTAAAAATTAAATCTAAATTATTATCTTTCTGCACAAACTGAATAGTGTTTGCTATAATAAATTAAAAAGTTATAGATTGTCCGTGTGTTACCAGCTGGTTGTGATCAGTACACTTCTGTGTCTCAAGCACAGGGGTTATGTAAAGGTGTGGATTGAACTGAGTTCTCACAAATATATTACTAGTTTTCCTTTGCCGGTGCTCATGTCTGGGTTTTATAGAAGTAGAACCCCTGTGTGCAATAGAAAGTCAATGCTTGGCAGCAACATAACAGTGTAACACAGCGGCCAGTGTATCACAGTAGCACACTTGTGTCTCAAATATATCAGACCTAAGTTATTTGGCACCTCTTCTCGGCAACCAGATTAAATCAGCGATGTGCGATAAAGCGTTTTAGCAAGAATACACTGTTGAATACTCGAAGCAGATTTGAACTCACAATCCACAAGCATGTTGCTGAATATGTATGCATCTGCCACTTCACTTCTAGTCATTTATGACACTATCTACAGACTAGACAAAGAGAAAAATGTTCGACTTTTGTCGCTGGCGCTGAATAACTACCTTTTAGTTTATATATAAAAGTATATGTATATATTTTGGCGCATTATACTTTCCAATTTTAGTGTAGTTCGTGGTTTAATTTTTCGTTGGTAGTTGCGTGTGAGGATAAGAATTACCATACCTATTTCTTTACTACTCACAAGGGGCTAAAAACAGAGGGGACAAATAAGGACAGACAAACGGATTAAGTCAATTATATCGACCCCAGTGCGTAACTGGTACTTATTTAATCGACCCCGAAAGGATGAAAGGCAAAGTCGACCTCGGTGGAATTTGAACTCAGAACGTAGCGACAGTCGAAATACCGCTAAGCATTTCGCCCGGCATGCTAACGATTCTGCCAACTCGCCGCCATACCACTATAGATGGTAAGAATTATAGATAAGAATTACCATACCACTATAGATTGAGTTTTCAAACATTAATCGCATAGCTTGCATTTATGTGTATACATACAAATAAATTAATGGAATAACACTCACGGATCAACTTACATAATAGTTAGTAGTCTTCTAATGTTCAACGAGCTTAATAATATTACGAAAGCAGACAGACCATAGTTACTGAAGATAAAATATATATATATAGTATTTAAATTACTGCATATAATCAATGTGCATACTCGACATAACAAACTGATATCGGTGCGCTTTGTCGGAGCAAAGTTACAGATTCCTTTAGACGGCTGAGTGACTCTGGTTCCAGGGTTGATTTTCGCTAACATTTCATAACTATAAACTACATTTCCTAGAACCTTCGGCGAAACTGTTTGGCGAGAAAACTCGCACATGTGTTTTGAAATTTGGGGTATCAACCGTAGGAAGTCTACGAGTGCTAATTTGTTGTGCTATATTCATGTAAGCGCTAATGACTCTCTTTTAATGGCTAGGTGTTCCCTTTTATGTTGATACATTAGGTTGTAGTTCTGAGTTGAGAAAATCTGAGATCTATGGCTTAAAACTTAGTAGGGGCGTCGTTACATAATCGTTTATTTAACTAAATTTGTAGTCGATTTGTTTTTGTTGACTTTATTCTTCGTCTTTATTTCGAAATCATACACTTGCAATTGTTTCTAAATCATCAGCTAACTAAAAACTTACGGTTATATTTCCCATGATATATACCAACAAACATTGTTCATTTTCTTTTTTCAACTATTGCGATAAACATAAATATATCTTAAAAGTTAGCTATATCTATATCTAGCTATTTTCTTCAAGCTCATATAACCTACTTACCTTCAACACTTGTCGCAACTCTACAAAGCAACAATTTTGAGGTTTAATGTTGATTTTTACATCACTATTTACATTTATATTTATTAACTTTTTTTTCAAACTTCTAAACTAAATATAGTTCAGATTACTCCACAAAAACTTTTTCTGCGTATTTATTCAACATCAACTATTAATAGTATAGTTTGGTTCCATAAAACAGTTCTAATGTCATTATATAAGTGTAGAAATTTATTATGTTTCTTTGATCAAATCAAGATTTGTTATTCGAAAAGAAAGAAAAACTCCAAACAAACCTTAACACATTCGGCTATTTTCAGTAAAGAAATAAGTGAACAGTATATATGTTGAGTGAAGGAATTCATTTTTATAATATTCTGTTTGTGTATCCTGAAAGTGCAAATATGATTGCATCAATGCTATTACTTTTGTTAATATTGTTTTTCTCTTTCTTACTGTGCTTGTAAGTTACATGGATTTTCTATCTATACTTATCATTATATTTGGATATTTAGATCTAGATGCCCGCATGTATAGTTCACAGGGGCTCGCTGTTTCGTCGATGCACTTCGAGAAAAGCGTTGCAAAAAGTAAAATTAGAGATATCGGTTACATTGCTTATCGAGTCAGCTTATCTTGTCATTTATCCGGGGAAAGATTTCAATCGCGAAGAAGGATGTTTGATGCCAAAGGGGAATACGACAATGCATTATGTGTCAAGTCATATTTTCTGCAGGTTTGTCAATTGTTCATATATATAATTCCTGAAAAAGACATTCCAGCTTACAATATTAAAAAAAAAGCCTATATATTATTTATATCAATATATATACACACACACACACACACACACACACATATATATATATATTATATATATATATATAAATGTATGTATATGTATGTATATAAGTGTACATGTGTGCATATATATACATATGTAAGTGTTTATGTGTGTATATTAAATGAGCACACTCTTACATGCATACACACACACAAGCACATTAGACTCTATTTTGAGTGTTATAGAAACTTCAATGTGTTTATAACTATATCTCAGTACACGCACGCACACACGCACACACACACACAGACACACACACATATATATCGGGGGGAATTGTCTGTATAAAACTATAGTTGCAAAATTATATGTATGTGTGCGTGTATATACATACATACATGCACATATATATTATATAATACACATATACATCAAAGGTTTATGTGTTTGTATATATACATATATATATACATATATATATACATTTATATAATAGTATGTGCGTATATATATATATATAAGTGTATGTATATATATATGTATTTATATATATATATATACAATCATACATTTATATATATGTATGTATGTATATATGTATATATATATATATATATATATAAACATACATACATTTATATGTATGTATAGAATATATTATATAATGTATTAATTGTATGTATATGTGTGTGTCTATGTCTAATTTATATACAAGCAGAAATGCATACAGAGATAGATAGATATATTTCTATGTCAGAGTATAAACATAGGTATATGAATGTGTTCAAATATTTGCGCGTGAATGAGTGCGCGTGAATGTATGTATGTGAGCGCATGCGTATGTGTGTAAAATATATATAAAAATGAAGGACAAAGCTGGAAGCAATGGGAACAAAGAAATGCCAGTAGTTTAACTAACGACAAAATGAGAAATTTGCAGTGAGCAGTTTAGATGGACGTTCTAAAGTTGTGTCTCTAAGGACCACAGAGAGGTGGAGAAATATAAGATAGACAGAGAATGTAGCTTTAGAAGCTTTGTTCTTATCCTAAAATACCCGATCGTCTACTGGTAGTATCTTCGCTTTCTAGCACTGCTGGATGGAGTGGGCGATACGCTTGAAGGTGCCGATATCATTGTGATCTCTGGATGACAGCTGATAAGGAAAGTGACCGTCAGCATAAGCTGCATGTACACTATGTATGTGTGTGCATAGGTGTGTGTGTGTGTATGTATATGCGTGCATGTGTTCGTAAACGTATGTAATACGTGTTTTCATCCGTAAAGTGTGACAGTGTGTATGCTTGTGTGTATTTTTGTGCGTCTATAAGTGGGCGGCATCGGCGTGTGTTCAATTAGGAGAAAGGGTTTCATTCATTCATATTAAGTTAAAAACAACTACAAAGTCTGTTAACCAATTTAATATTGACTTCGTTTTATCCAACATTACATTACAGTTCTTAAACTGAGAAGAAAAGACGCTTGAATATTCAGTCAGACGGTCTGGAGGCTCAATGGCCCAGTGGTTAGGGCAGCGGACTCGCGGTCATAGGATCGCGGTTTCGATTCCCAGACCCGGCGTTGTGAGTGTTTATTGAGCGAAAACACCTAAAAGCTCCACGAGGCTCCGGCAAGGGATGGTGGTGATCCCTGCTATACTCTTTCACCACAACTTTCTCACACTCTTACTTCCTGTTTCTGTTGTACCTGTATTTCAAAGGGCCGGCCTTGTCACTCTCTGTGTCACGCTGAATATCCCCGAGAACTACGTTAGGGGTACATGTGTCTGTGGAGTGCTCAGCCACTTACACGTTAATTTCACGAGCAGGCTGTTCCGTTGATTCGGATCAACCGGAACCCTCGTCGTCGTAACCGACGGAGTGCTTCCACATATTAGTCTAGAAACAATAAGGTCGAGTGGTTCGTATTAGCTCATATGTTTAGTGTCTAAATAATGGCTATTGTCCTACACCGAAGAGGAGAAAGATCGGTTGATCAACTGGCCAAACCTGTTGACGTTTTTAGATTTTTGAAGTTACGAAGGAATGTTACTCTAGCCATTATTTATAAGTTCTAACTTGAACTAGAAGTTATTCGATCGTTGTGTATTTCTGTTTTTAGCTGTTTATGATATAACTTGAAGACGTTTTGATTCCTGTGAAAGAAAAACCAAAAAGTATTTTCAGCAAATCGTTCACAGCCTTGACAATAAGAATATGTAGAAACTTTTCTATCGAGCAGCATATGTTGTTATTGTTATATTGTTGTGTAGCCGTAGATTGACTCTGATCAAACAGACCTATAATGAAAGATGTTCCACCCTACATCATACTGCCTATATTTCTTTTCAGACATAGCGTATTTGTCACTACATTATCTTGTTAAGCCAGTAACATGTGATATATATATATATATATATATATATTATATATATAAAGGGAAAGTTTACGAAAATAAACAAAAGACGAAGGCAGGTAGTGTACAAACAAATAGATGTATTAGTATAGCGCTCAGGAATAGAAAAAGTTTTTACATTTCGAGCCTACGCTCTTCTACAGAGATACACAGAAAAAAATAAGGAGAGAAAAAAATGTGTGTAGTAGCTAACGATCTATCATGGCGTCTGACTCGGACAGGTCTATATCCACATTCAACTCCCGCACTATCTCGCATAGAAGGTCCTTTGTTAAGCAAAAGAATTGGTATGTCATTTTTAACAGTTGTTCTTGTCTAAATACCAACAAGAAAATTTGTTCATTAGATTTTGACGCACTGGTTTATTCAAGAAATTTTGGGATTTAATCAAAAGAGGGCTGTTATGTTGCCAAGTCTTGCGAAGTTAAATCTGCCGGTAGAATGAATTCCTAATATGGATAGATACGCCACAACTATAGCGCCAGCTCTTGAGATCCAAGATCTACCACTCTATTTAAAAACAAGAAACCCGCACAATAATGATTTATATAGGTAGTGAGGATTCATATCTCATAGTGCCATTATATTTACCGTGATGGGAATATATCCACTAGGAAGGGCAACCTAAATGAACTGGTAATTCCTTCCAGTTGCAGAATCTTGCAAAGAATCCAGTCTATGAGAATCCAGTCTACGAGAAACTGGCCTCGGGTTAACCTCAACCATTTGTCTTTCTCTCAGAGTCTACTACGCTAACTTTTGTCTTTCTAGACTTATCCACAAGGCAGCAGGTTAGTGCAGAGTGATCGTTACCACTCGCACAGAGGCATGTTCTGACAACGACTTTATTCCTATAGTCATTATATAGCGCATGCATAAATTTATGTATGTGCACACATGCACACATACACACATATATGTATATATAATATGTGTATATATGTGTATGTGCATATATATATATATAAATATAGAGAGAGAGAGAGAGAAAGAGAGAGTGAGAGAGACAGACAGACAGAGTGAGATAGGAGGAGAGAGATATGCTCAGTATATAAAACATGTATTGATGTTCAAAGGAACTTGAACTTAAACTCCGAACCTTTTATCCAAGGCAGGGCCCACGGTGACGAGAGAGCTTATAAGACAAAATCCAGAACGAGCTGATATGGAAGTAATGCAGACAACACAATTCGGCTTGACATACATACATATATATACGGGGTGGTGCAAAATAATGAAAAAAAAAACATGTACAATACTCATTTATCAAAAATGAGGCTAACTAATTTAATGTGCTAATAATTTTAATGAATTAAGTATTATAACATTGATGTGATACTTACTGTATACCTACTTTTGCACCCCACTGTGTGTATATGCATCATCAAAATAAGCAACAGAACACAAAGAAGTGATGCAGTTCGATCGTTTCAAGCGGACCCATTTAATTGAACAATGCGAACATTACATCAATTTAAATGCAGGGCTATCCTCAGCTGCACAAATAAATAGAATTTTAATCAGTCAGACACATTAATATAATAATATATATATCTATGACCTTCGAAAGATCCATGCTAGGTACATCACTAAGAAAGCGCATTCGAAATGAGATCATTCGAGAACAGTGCGAAGTTAACAATGTGGTTGAAAAGTACCGAAAGTACAAGTTCTGCTGGATCGAACATGTCATATGGTTCACAGATAACAGTTAGATCCATGCAGTTGCCGAGTAGAAGGTATAACCCCATGAGATCGGGAAAGGCCAATTGGTAGACCTCCACGACGATGGAGAGAAGATTTAGTCCAGCAATTCCGTTCAAGATGAAAAAGAAAAATATTGTATGGTTAAGTTCAGATGCACTTGAGATATGGATATTTCTTCTAAAATTAGAGACACAGAAGACTACTTCGAAATTTCATCCCTACCCAGATTATAAATTCACTTTATAAATAATAATTTATACACTTCGTTGTCCTAGTAAATGTTTAAATACTACTTACTAACTGGGAATTTCAAGCCAAGATACTAACCAGCCAACACGCAGTTTTCAGATGCGTTAAGCAGAATGGTAAAAATATACAAAGATTTTCAAAAATTCAACGTTTTGTAATCCAGGGATGGAGCTTCGTCTCCTTCTTAGATACCAGCTTCTTTCTTATAGGAAGACCTCATGCAATTAACACGGAAACATATTGTACATGTATATGTACATATACAAACATTACGCGTATCTATGTAAGCGTACAATATTCACAATTGAAGTACAATCACATTTTTCTGATCGTGTAATGCTACTGCCATCTAGTGGCCAAGTATTATCGAATTATTATTGCTAATTGAGGTTCTGTTTCCCAACATTCATGAAATTTCTATATATGTCTATCTTGACTGGATCCAATACAGTAATTTCCTGAGCACAAAGTAATTTGACGAGGGAAAGAAATTGCTGCTATAACCTAAGAATAGTTGAATGATGAAAACTTTACGAACTCCCATACTGTCTATCTTCTTCTGATTTAAAGACAGTATTTATAACTTTCTTGTTCAGTAGTAGCAGTCGTTTCAGTACCAGCATCACAATCAGCATTATCAACAGCAGTAATAGCTTTCTCGTTTTATTAAATCTACTAATCATGAAATACATCTACCAGAGCAATCCATTACCATTATAGCTTCCAGATAAGAATCCTCAAGTTACTTTGGCACCATTAAGTCCGTTTGACCTTTTACATTATCAATATCAATAAAAGGGTTTTATGTATTTAATCAGTGTTGTATTGCTAAACCATTGCATCTCAGATTTGTCCTTGCCTTTCTAATATAATTCTCCACTTTCAATCAGTCAGCCAGAACATCCAGAACATTCGTTGCCTCTATCACTTGGGAAAAGAAAACAGCAAAAACAAAAAAAAAGCAAATAAATGCAAGTAAATGTAGAGATGCGCAAATGCATAGAGCAAAACCAAGCTAAGATGCAAACATCAAAAATAACAAATAACAATAAAGCAACGGAGAATTTAGCATGGAACTATGAAGCTAAAGGTCATTAGCTTAGGGGAGAGAATACGGAGAAAGGTTTCATGAAGAGGAAAGAGAGAAAGGGAAAAAAAGAAGAAAAGTATTTGCAACCTAATGACATTTCTTTGTCTTCAATTCATTTTCATGAACTGCTACAGTCTGGTTCGGAATTTAACATCATGACTTTTTACACCTGTGAAGCAAACTGATTCTTCTTATGCTTTTTCTCTGAAAACGTTCTTTCTCAAGAATGTCATCACCCTTGTTGATGTTGACGACGAACCCCGAGTCAGCCGCGATCGAACATATCTATGTTCATATTTGTTCCATCTGTAACCATCCGGTCTGTTTTATAGTCTTATTGCAAAGGCAAGACATTGGCGTTTTCAATACCTCTGATCACAGGTTTGCTCAGTCAGTCAAACTTAAGTTGTGTTTCGACGATTAACGAATACCCATATTAATTAGAAACATAAATAAAAAGTCAAATTTGAAGGAAAGAATGTAGTCAACCGTTAAGAGAATGAAAAAGGCTACGAAATGGCTGAAGAGCGTAAGATAATTTGACGTTCAGTATTTGATCCGGCCCTCTGTACGCTGACATCAAACTTCGCGAAGGTCAGCTTCGCTTTTCATCCTAGAAGTCGGTGATATAAAGTACCGGTCCGGAACGATGGATTGGGTCTTTTGTTTGAGCATTGGATTCGATAATTTATGATATTTGTTCCGGTGTTCTGACTTAATCCGTTGCCTTACCTAATACTTGGATAATTTTAGAGGAGCATTCTCATGGGAAAGCATTTGGGTCGATCACGTTTCCGGTTTCAGGATAACTACCTGATCAAGAATAAATCTCGGAGGCACCGAAAAAGAAAAGACCAGCAAAAAAAGGACGCTGACATTCATTCTGTGAAAAAGCGGTAAAAAGAGAAAAGCTATAGTTGACCGGTTTTGAACATATAACGCAAAGAAACAGCAACTACTACCATTTTGTATATCGATCTAGCGAGTTTATCGTCCTTGAAAATAATTTCAATATGAATTTCTAGACTGAAATCAATACGGTAACAGAGTATTCAACATGAATTCTTTATGAATTCTACTAAATTCTGCCGAATGACGTGCTACTTCCCACTAAAGTATTATTTTAACCGAAAGAAGACTGAATGGCAGAACTGGTAGAGCAACAGATAAGTACTAGTCACATGCGAGATCATCATGTCAAAGTGGACAGTTAACCTATTTGGATTAACCTATTTGAGTTACAAATTTACTGTGGCTGAATAGAATATTCTTTCCATAAACACGCTAATATCCGATATTAGGAGCTTTCAGCCGGTAGCATTGTATCTGCCACTTGCTTGCAAATAATAATAACGATAGTAGTAGTAGTAGTAGTAGTAGTAGTAGTAGTAGTAGTAGGCATTGGCTCACATGGCTTCTGATCTTAACTGATTTAGAAGTGTTAACATGTACATGTTTTGTCTCAGTATACAATCTGTTTACAGCAAATATACTCCCCAATACCAGTTTCGCTTGTCAGTTGTTTGACCATAACGAGTTAATCATGTCCCTTTAGTGGCTGATGATATGTACGTCTCTGATCACGAGTAGTGGAGGAGAATCATAGCCATACGTCGAGAGGAATTCTTTGAGGTTTGAACAATTTGCCTCTGGAAACATGGGTGTTTCTTCGTTCAACATCCTTGAACAACCTTTATTCAGGTGGCTACTCTACCTGAAGAAAATTCTAACTGGGCCCCCACCTGCAAGGTCATACGCTATTTATCTTGATATGAGATCACCATATCGCGCAGATATAGCTGTGACCCATGAGCCTGGTGTAGCCTTATCTGATAGGTAGTCATGATGGGTAGGCTTGACTTCATATATTTTACCCCAGTCTCACTTTGATGGCATGAACTGCTCTCTCACACAATAATAATAATAATAATAATAATAATAATAATATAATAATAATAGGTGTGTTAGTCTTGAAGAGGGTCAAAATCAAATGTATGGATGGGCTAACGGTACCGTTATGACAGAAAGAAATGACAGAAAAATTTAAGGTGAAGTACTTGCACAGACTGAGATTGATCCTCAAGTCGAAATTAAACGCACGGAATAAGATCGAAACTATCAACACGTGGGCGGTTTCACTCCTTTAAGTACTTGGGGATGTTGAGAATGGATAAATTGATGGAGAAATAAATGACAGAAAATTATAAGGTTGAGTACTTACGCAGACTGAAACTGATCCTTAAGTTGAAATTTAACAGACAGAATAAGATTGAAGCTATCAAAACCAGGGGTAATCACATGGAAAGTAGACGAACTAAACAGCTTAGACACAAAGAAAGACGAGGAAGTTGCTAACTAGATATAGGATACTCCAACCAAAAAGTGACAAGACAAACTGTATGTACCAAGAAAAAAAAGAGGGAAGAGGACTTATTGGATGCGAACACAGCATTAGTAGAGTAGAAAACAACATAGCATGGTATGTAAAAAGTGCTGCGGAACCGATATTGTTGGAAGTAAGAAGGCCAAGCTTGTGTAGAATGGAAGAATGCAAAGATAAAGCAATGTACAAGGTCTTGAGAATGAACGAAACCGAAAATAGGTGGATAAAGAAAAGAATGCATGGACAATTTCATAGGGATGTTGAAGGTAAGACAGACAGAGAAAACAAATGGCTGTGTATGACTAAAAGTGATTTAAAACCGGAAACGGCAGCTCTAATCGGTGCTGCCCAAGAGCAAGCACTAAAAACAAACTACATAAAATACAGTATAGACAACACATCAGAAAGTGATAAGTGCAGAATTTGTAGACAAAACGGTGAAACCGTATGGCATATTACCAGACAATGTACGCCACTAGCCCAGTAAAAATATAAGAGACGCCACGACAATATAGACAGGCTTGTCCATTGGACACTTTGCAACAAGTATGGACTTGACAGAGCAGAATAAACAAACAAGCCTGAAGGCAACGTCGAAAATAGAAATGCAAAGATCCTATCGGTTTTATGATTCAGTGCGACCATGAGATAGAGAATAGGATGCCAGATATAGTTTTAATTGAGAAAGAAAACAAACTCTGCTGGATCATATATATAGCATGCCCAGCTGACAACAAGGTATGCGATAAGGAAGAAAGAAAAGAAGATAGGTATGATAGGCTAGCTTGGGAGGTTAAGCAATTGGTGGTCGATGAAAAAGGTGGTAGTAGTACCAATAATTGTCGGAGCCCTGTGAACAGTGAGTAAAAATCTTGAGAAGTACATGGAATAAATAGGGGCTACAATAAGGGTGGAGCACTTGCAGAAAACAGTACTGTTTGGATCCACTCGAATGCTCCGGAAGGTGCTCGAAAAATAAGAGGTGTTACCTTAGTTCACTGGTAGTGAACAGCTGACACCGTAGTCCATCTCCAGCGTTAGAAGCTGTGCAAAGGCAATAATAATAATAATAATAATAATAATAATAATAATAATAATATAATAATAATGCATATGTTCATGTATTTGTGTGTGTGTATATATGTGTGTGTGTATCTGAATAATTTATACGTGTGCTTGTGAGACTATAGAATCAAACCATTGTTCTTCATCTGAACACGTCTTGTTAATGGGTGCACAGTTCTTCATCGCAGAAACAGCAGTAAGCCAATGAATGTAATGATCTAAATCAGTGGTTCCCAAACTTGTTTGGGGCTGCCGAGTCCTTGACATCCAGGCCTAGTTCCCCCACCCCAGCTAACCATCACAAAAACATAGACCTCTTTCTGAAGCAAATTCAAAGCAACTGTATTTCACAAATACAATTTAACCTAATGAACCCGTTATTTTGTTGTTTTTACATGAATCACTACTCCATTATCACCCCACTTTTTACATGAACCGCTACCCCATTATCGCCCCAATTTTCTTCAATGCGACCTTAGAACTTTCCGCACGTTGAGAAATACACCAAAAGCTCTGCCTGCAGTCACCAAGGTGGAGCTAGTAACTAAGATCAAAGAGGTGTTCGAAGATATGCTCAGGGACACACTGAGGAACGTATGCATCCGTTTTCCGAGGCTGTGAGGGAAGCAGGAACAACTACTTTGAATAAGCTGTTATCTTCCAGTCATAATCTAATTGATAATTTTGGCTATTTTAAAAATACTTTGGATGGGATATTGTTTTTACTTTTACTCAAAATATCAAATATTGCCCGAACACACACACACACACATGCGCGCGTGTGTGTGCGCGCGCGCGAATACGTCTTTATGAAATCTCCCATCAAAGACAACGTCTGTATTTTTGCTTGAACGACCTGCACGCACCTCTTCAGGCAGCGTCGATTTGATGGAGTGAGGTAGCTAACGTACAACACATACATTTAATCATCATACACAAATCATTTCACAAATGATTTGTTTATAGTGATCAAATGCATGCATTTTACATTAGCTCACTTCTTCCATGAAATAGAAGTTGCCTGAAAAGGTGCACGCTTTACCAGACGTCAGGTGCCAAAATTATTGCAGAAGAACGCGAAATGAATTGTTTTGCTCAAGAACTAAACGTACAACCCAGTGCAGAAATTTAAACCATTATGTCGAGATCATGAGTGCAACTCTGTAATCATTAGGTCATGCACCCTCATATGTACATACAGATATATGAAATATTTTTCATCAAACTATCAAAATGCCAACGCCTCAGTAATATATACAATATGTTTTAAACGGAGAAAATATATTAATTTAAACCTCGACTGTATTTTGATGTTCCTGAGATAACACGGAAGCCGACGACTGAATGTATATATCCAAGAAAGGCAACACGAAGAGCGAGTGTTGTGGGCGGACCTAATCGTATAGGAGTAGTAAAAGCAAATACTTTTGATATATAGAGAACATTCTTTACACGAAAAGCATCTTAGGAAAGGGATCGATAAACATGAAATGAATTCATGAGTGCAATAATATAATGAAGTATAATAATGACTGAAACGAAAGTACAATAGAACATAAAATGATGTCATACTGTATGTATGTATGTATGTATGTATGTATGTATGTATGTAAACTATTGGTCTTGATGATGAAATTTCGTATAGAATCAGCGAGGCCACTAGTGACTTTGGTAAGCTTGACAAGCGTCTCTGGTCAGGCCATAATTTATCTTTCCAAATTAAAGTTGAGGTTTATAGCTCGTGTCCTGCCATCGTTGCCCTATGAAAGTGAGACATGGGTTGTTTGGATGTTGAATGTGTCTAGAGGCAGACTCAACATCCAAACTTTATCTACCCCTTCCTACAGAACAATGGAGCTAGCATGTAGGATATCGTGGCCTCTTGACAGAAACGGCCGTAAGGAACTGATCTTTAAATCTTTTACTCTTTCATGTATTACTAGTATATATTTGTGTAGCACACAGTCTTTGCATGTGTATGTATTCTTATAATACTCCCTTTTGTTTTGGAATAAATAAACATAATAGAATGTCTACCGCTGATGTATGTCATTTTTCTATCCCCTCCATTTTCTTTTAGCGGTATACATACATATATATATATATATATATATATATATATATATATATATATATATAAGTACTAGTTCAATCAGAATGAATATTTAACATTCTATTATTTTATTTTATTTTATTATATTATATTATCTTACATTATATCATTATAAGATTGTAAATAAAACGTAAAAATCAGACAAGGTTGGAATTCCTTTTATTAATATATTCTTCTATACACAATCACACACACCCGTATATATATATGAAAAAAGTAAAGGTAGAAAATGCTAAAATAATTTTATAAAGAACATTTCTGTACCAGTTTCAGTCATTGAGACTTTTTCAACTGTAAGTATGGAAAACAATTAAATTTTGTAAAAATTAAAAGAAAAGATTTTAAAAGAATATTTGCATAGTATTCAAATATTAGGGACATTTTTTCCATATTTCTGCCTGTCTCTACCTCTCTTGTTTACTCTTTTGGGTTCGAGGTCGTATATATATTATATATATATATATATATATACGAGAAGTAATTTTTGCCTCTTTTTATGGAGACAAAAAAAGGTTTATAAGACTGCATACATACACACACACACACACACATATATATATATATATATATATATATACATAACAACACACACACACACACACACACACACACACATTATATATATATATATATATATATATATATATATATATATATATATATGTACATATATACACATACATACATATAGATAGATAGATAGATAGATAGATAGATAGATAGATAGATAGATAGATAGATAGATAGATAGATAGATAGATAGATAGATAGATAGATAGAGAGGGTAAGACAGATTCAGAAGAACTGTGCAAAGCGGATCAGCTCCTGAACATAAGATTTGTTGATCTCAGAAAGGTTTTTAACACTTGTGTCCATTTTCATATTAGCACACCGTCGAGTGGTCTTTTGCTATGTTCCAAAAGACCTTCAAACAACGGTACTAAGTGCAAATATAATGGCAAATTGTACAACATTCCCAAATTGCAACCAAAACTTGAAGCTAAATATATAACTATGTGTTAACTGTTGTTTGCAGATGTATGTAGGTCTTTTGTAGAAGATGAACCCAGTATGCAAGCACGTTCACGTTATCATTATAGAACTGTATCAACTTTGGCTTCTCTGTAAGTACAGCAAAAACAGAATTACTGCATCAACCTGACTCGAGAATGCGTATTGTGTACAACTTCATTAATAATACATTGAACTGAGTTGAAAATATAGACAATTTTGAGTATATAAATGTTTATTCGAAATATCGCTATGTATCTTTCCGCCTGCTTCATATATACATGCATTCACACACACACATATACATACACTGGTATGCGTACATATGTGCGTGAATCTGTATTCATATTTATATGTAATAATACATATAGTATATGCATATATATAGGTGTATAAATGTCAGTATATATACATATACATAAGCACGCATACACACACATATATATACGTATATATATGGAGATAAGGATAGAAAGTAATTGAAAAATATTACGCATGCTTAGATTCATGCCTATTTATGTGTGTTTATTATGTTTTCCACCACTGTTTGTCTATTTATTAAATCAATTCATATTTATTAGAACATCTGAATTCTATCGCTAACTTCATCAACTACATACAATTGGCCTCCATAAATTATCGGGACTGAACTTGGATCAACACATATTCAATATCTCGTGAAGATTTAAATGATTAATAGATATCATGGGTCTCATTTATTTATATCTAAACGTTAGGATGTTGAAGGTGGTGTAAATGATATCAATTAGTTCTTAGAATTTATTGTATAAAGTTCACTGTATCACATTTTTGATTGTATTCGACAATAAGGTCATACTTGCCTTTCATCTTTATGTGATCGATATCATAATACCAATAATATAATGGGACTGAACGATAGATCATATCTCTTCCTAAAAGAGCCTTGAGCCTACTCAAAAATTATTTATTTGCGGCATGAATCTGTTGAATCTGTATTTTTATATACTGCTTAATGCAGAAGAAATATATGTTTAAGTCTTGGCGGGGGAAATGCTTAACGCCATTACGTCTGTCTTTACGTTCTGAGTTCAAATTCTACCAAGGTCGAATTTTCATTTAATCTCTTTGGAGTCAATAAAATAAGTATCAGTTGAACACTGGGGTTGTTGTAATCGGCATTCCCTCTCCCCCGAAATTGCTGCTCTTGTGCCAAAATCTGAAACCATCATTATACGTTTAAATTCAGAAATTGTTCATTGCTCAGAAATATTATTTCTAAAGTTATTTCATAATACGACCCAAGAAATTGATTGAACTACAAACAAATCTTGTTATCTTGGAGACAATTCGATTGAATCCCGTCTTAAAGAAAATTTTCTTATTTCGCTTGTATAGATGATTACACAACACATGAATACTCCAAAGCCTGAAGAGGAAATAATCTTCATTTAAACTATACACCTTCATCTCTGTTGTAATCCTTGTCGGAAATAAATCAGGTATTAAATTGTTACTTTTCTAAACTGATTATTTTTGTTGCACAAATTTTCATTTCCACTATAGATGTAATTTCGAAATATTTCATAGTAGTTATTAAAGACTGTTTGTAGACACTGTTGTTTCTTCACAACACCACAGTGTGATATGGAAGCACTCCGTCGGTTACGACGACGAGGGTTCCGGTTGATCCAAATCAACGGAACAGCCTGCTCGTGAAATTAACGTGTAAGTGGCTGAGCACTCCACAGACACGCGTACCCTTAACGTAGTTCTCGGGGATATTCAGCGTGACACAGAGAGTGACAAGGCCGGCCCTTTGAAATACAGGTACAACAGAAACAGGAAGTAAGAGTAAAAGAAGGTTGTGGTGAAAGAGTAGAGCAGGGATCACCACCATCCCCTGCCAGAGCCTCGTGGAGCTTTAGGTGTTTTCGCTCAATAAACACTCACAACGCCCGGTCTGGGAATCGAAACCGCGATCCTATGACCGCGAGTCCGCTGCCCTAACCACTGGGCCATTGCGCCTCCACTTCAGTGTGATATAAGCTACTGTACGATATTGATGGTCATGACATTTACACGTAACCATCAAAAGCCAACCAATTAACTGTAAGTAGATACTACAGTGCTATATGACTCAGTAAACCGTTTCAGTGGCAAAGACGCGTAAATAGCAACAGTTTAGTCCACCAAGCACTAAGTATATATATATGTGCGTGTGTGTGTGTGTGTGTGTGTGTGTGTAGGTGTGTGTGTGTGTGTGTGTGTGTGTGTGTGTTTGTGTGTCAGTGTAGCATAGAGTAGTATTCTGTCCTGTCCTACGTCCATGTTCAAGTCGTTTGATTATCAATAGTCCCTTCTACTCAACTGTACATAAATATAGTAAATAATATGGTTTGGTATAATTCTGTTTTGTATCCATGACTATTCACCTTCATCAGCCCAGTCTACCTAGCTGTCAGTAGGTACCAAGCTGTTTCAACACCCACGCTGTACTGTATCTTTCAATGACTTTAATGTCTGATCATCTGGTAATTGGATGCCTTCGGTATTAACTACCTGTCCCCTCCCCATGAATAATATTGCACATCCCTAAGTGACACAGTTTAGCTTGTAATATATAGTTTCCAGAAAGTAATAATTAGTTAGCTTGTTATTATTATTAAGGCGGCGAGCTGGCAGAAACGTTAGCACTCCGGGCGAAATGCTTTATGGTATTTCGTCCGCCGTTGCATTCTGAGTTCAAATCCCGCCGAGGTCGACTTTGCCTTTCATCCTTTCGGGGTCGATAAATTATGTACCAGTCACGCACTGGAGTCGATATAATCGACTTAATACCTGTGTCTGTCCTTGTTTGTCCCTTCTATGTTTAACTCCTTGTGGGTAGTAAAGAAATAGGTATTTCGTCTGCCACTACGTTCTTAGTTCAAATTCCGCCGAGGTCGATTTTGCCTTTTATCCTTTCGGGGTCAATAAATTAAGAACCAGTGAAACAGTGGGGTCGGTGTAGTCGACTAGTTCCCACCCCGCAAATTCCAGGCCTTGTGCCTTTAGTAGAAAGAATTATTATTATTATAAAGGCGGTGAGCTGGCAAAATCATTAGCACAGCGGGTGAAATACTTAGCGGTACTTCGTCCGTTCTTCCGTTCTGAGTTCAAATTCCGACGAGGTTGACTTTGCCTTTCATCCTTTTTCGGGGTCTTTAAATTAAGTACCAGTGAAATACGGACGTCAATGTAATCGAGTAATCCCCTCCCCACAAATTTCGGACCTTGAGCCTTTAGTAGAAAAGATTAATCTTCTTCTTCTTATTATTATTATTATTATTTTATATACAACTGAGTAAACTGTTGAAAAAAAAAATCCTAACAAGAAATCTTATATGCCAAGAACCCTCCTAAGAATTTTAGTTGTCCCTAACGATACTGTTTTCAGGAGCTGTACTAAACTAGATTTTATGCCTATTTCTTCTAACTAAATGTTCAAATCTACAACTACAGGGATACATTTTACCTACACTTTCCATAGTCTCTGTAACTCAATAGCAAGGTCCTGGTACTTTGTTATTTTCTCTATACCGCTCATTAACTTTTTCCTCGTTTGAGACTCTAAAGGCAATTACATGGCACTTCTTATTCTCTTTGTTTACTTCTACTAAATCAGGCTTTCTAGCTTTTATTACTCTATCCGTTTGACTGTTGAAGTCCCCCTACATCTTACGTTTCTTGCTTTCTTGTACTTTACTAGGTTCATGTTCATACCATTTATCAGTATGGTCAAATCCTAGTTTTCTACATTACCCCCAGTGGTTTACTCTCCCTAGGTTGCCATGTCTTTTCTTGTATTCTTTCTGTGCCATTATGCTACATTCACTTACTATATGAGTAATACTTTGCTCTTTTGATTTGCATAGCCTACATTGGAATCTACTTGTTTTTTTGTCTATTCCAGTATTTTGGCTTTTATCCAATAAGTCCTTACTGCTTGATCTTGTTTCCTAACTTGTTCAGTTTCCAGGCTTCTATTTTACTCACATCTTATCTTAAAGTCTTCACTTTATTTTGTAGTCTCTTTTTCCACATTTGCTCTTTTTTAATCTTTCTCTGTGAGATATCTAATCTTCTAGTGACTACTTGCCCCTCCTGCATAGATCAATAAGTTAGTGTCTCCTATATTTTTAGTATCTATCCTACTAATAACAGAATTTACTTTCCTAGTCATTTCTAGCAGCTTCCCTCTGTTGATGTCTTTTAATGCTGGCAATCTCTTTCTTACTTCTTTACTCATTACTTCCTGCAACTCATCTAAAATCTTCTGGTTGTCCTCACTTTGTCACTGGAGCCAGTTGTCCCTTTCTTATTGGAAGCACTGTTAACATTTTTTTTCCTTTAGGTTCTTCTTTGGTCTGAGCTGTATCTCTTATGTTGTCGCTTGAATTTCCTACTGCCTGGTCTTTCTTTTTCCGTTCTTTTCGGATCTCTTCTACCTCCAATTCTATCATCCACTTTCTTCTCCAAAAAGCATTAGCTTGATCTTCTAATGTCTGCTCAGTAACTTTAAACATACCCTTCTCTACCCAAAGTGTTAACATCCATTTTCTATAGCCCGTTCTTTTAGATTCATTTTCTAAATAGCACATCACTATCCTGTTTTCTTCGCTGGTCCACTTCCTCCTCCTTACTCTGCTATCTTCTGATGCTGTATTAGGATAACCATTGCCGAGCGAGAGGCCTTCTCTTAAAGGCCCAGCTTCATTTTCGCTATTACAATCAGAATTTCTTCGAAAACTCCTGTTTCTCATAAACTGAGGTGGCGTAACGTGCGGCACCAACAGAGGGAAGCTGCTAGAAATGACTAGGAAAGTAAATTCTGTTATCAGTAGGATAGACACTAAAACTATAGGAGACACCAAATTACTGATCTATGCAGGAGGGCAAGTAGTCACTAGAAGATAGATATCTCACAGAGAAAGATTAAAAAAGAACAAATGTGGAAAAGGAGACTACAAAATATAGTGAAGACTTTAAGATAAGATCTGAGTAAAATAGAAGACTGGAAACTGAACAAGTTAGGAAACAAGATCAAGCATTAAGGAATAATTGGATAAAAGCCAAAATACCAAAATAGACAAAAATAAAACAAGTAGATTCCCAATGTAGGCTATGCAAATCAAAAGAGGAAAGTATTACTAATATTTTTTTACATTTGTTAGTTCAAGCAACTTTCCATTGCATCATTTGTTGCACCTTTGTGCTGGTATGGTGATGTGCTGCCTTTTTTGTGGGGGATATTGTATTGTATTAATATGTTTTATGGGGTTTGGTTTGAGTCTTCTGTTGTGTTAGTTTTTTTTGTGCGTTTGTGCAGCGCAGGGTCTCCTTCTGTCGGGTATTGACCTTCTATGGTACATGTTATCAGCTTTGTTCATTTTGTTCGTTATTTCCGGTATGAGTTTATTCCTGTATGTTTCTGGAAGAGTGCTGCATTGTAGAGTGTGTAAATCATAAACCAACTATTTCATAGTATTTATGGTTATCTCTCCACCGTTCTTTCTCTTTTTGTTAGTTTTGTTATGGGTTCGTTTTTACAGCGTTTACTTTTTTAACTGAACACCGCCCATGAACATGTATTCATGTCTCTTTCGTAATTATAATTATCATTGATGTATCAGCGAGAGACCGAAAAGAAAATAGCAATATGCATATATGTAGAGAGAGGTCTTGTATAAAAATGGATGTATATGTAATTAAAATTTTAAATTTAAAAATTTTACTCACGTGTTTGCAGTTTTCGTATAGAAACATTGCAGTGTTTACATTTTACGCACATGTTACTGTCTAGAGGGAAACTATTTTTTCTATATATATGTATATACTCCATATAAGAAAAATCTTTCAGTTTCCTTCGATAGCTTACATTAACACAGTTTTCTTTCATTGTTTTAACGCATTTTTAGACCAAAATTTGTCTATTGCTCTTTTATTATGCGCGTATTAAGACATATGAAGGCGCATGGCTCAGTGGTCATGATCGCGAGGTTGTGAGTTCGAATCCCGAACCGGGCTGCATGTTGTGTTCTTGGGCAAGACACTTTATTTGACGTTGCTCCAGTTCACTCAGCTGTAGAAATGAGTTGCGACGTCACTGATGCCAGGCTGTATCGGCCCTTTGCCTTTCCCTTGGATAACATCGGTGGCGTGGAGAGGGGAGCTGGTATGCATGGGCGACTGCTGGTCTTCCATAAACAACTTTGCTCGGACTGGTGCCTGGGAGGGTAACTTTCTAGATACAATCCCATGATCAGTCATTCCGAAGGGGGGTCTCAGCATCATTAAGACATCATATGAATATACATTGATCTTAGTACTTGACTGGGGCTTTCTTGAATGATCCTGGAGTAATAACGGGAGAATTTGATCTCCTTTAAATTCAGATCGTAAAGGACCGTAACAAATTACCAAAAGACATTCTGTCCAACACTCAAACAATTCAGCCAATTTATTCGATCTGATTAGGACCGCGATTAAAATGTTTTCAAGATAATTTTTCACAAATGTTAATAAAAATCCTAGAATTGACGATAGTATTCACTCTGATATTTGTTGCTTCCTGAGAAACAAATGGCTCAGCGATAGATGTGTACTCAAAATTGAGAATAATCTGCTAGTCCTCTCTTTGCCTCCTTACTGCTGTAAGCATGAATAATGATTTCTAATAAAACCATAAATGTGTAAACTGTGTAATATAGCGGGTTATATCTGTCCGGGATTGGAACTCAGAGCATAAAAGTAAGCAACTAAATACCGCAAGGCGTTTTGGTCGACAACTCGCTGTCCACTGAACGTGTATAAAACTGTTTTCCTAAATAGATCCAAAACTACTGAACATAAGTGATACTAATAAATATGAAAAATAAAATATTTATAGCTGGGTAGATTTATGCTTGTCAGTAGAAAATAAATCCACGACAATGCAAACAAAAAAGAATACAGTTTACATTGAATTACTTCTGTTATAAAATTGTTATATCATTACTTTTGATTTATGGTTTGTCTGTTTTCCATAATTTTGACTTCTTTTGACAAGACCCAAAGTCTCATATTTATAGACAAGAAATTCTGCTATATTTATTATATTTTATTAATGATGTAGTGGAGTCAAGAGAGAATCGAAACCGGTCTGTCAATCACTTGTTATATTATTAAAAAGTAGTTAACCTTTCTTTTCTTTTAGAACTTTGAAAGTAATTGATTATCACAAGTAAATCAGAAAATCCTTTTAGAAAATCTTTTTAATATACAAATCAATCTGATGAAAGTAATATATGGATGCTAATATAAAATACATATAAATATGCCTGTGATAAGCTCCAAAAATCTATACATAGATTTGTCGATAAACATGTAGAAAAATAAAAGTCAGAAAATGTCAGAAGTATTTCACAACATATCGAATAACAAATGGATATTTGGTATAGTAAAAGATGTAATTGCTAAAATGCATAGGATATGTGAATACAAAACTTCCAATAATATGGAAAACAAAAATATGCCACAAATATAACTGAACGTCTTAGAATTAGATTTCTTTAAATAAAATATACTTGTTGAACTGGGATTTATTTCAGTAATTCGTCGGCAATCTTAACGGAACCAATATAGAAATAAAGCATATAAGAAAAATTTAGTATATAGTTTGCTGTAGATGCAAGGACTGATGATTGTATATATTTGTGCATAGAGTTGTTTGTAATATTTTCTTTTAATTATTTAATTAACTTTTGAATAAATATGTATTAAAAACACTTTGGAGAGTGCAACTATTCAACATTTTAAAACATTTTTTCCTTCAAATTCGAACATCAATTATATAAAGTAACATTTTTAATCATAGATAAATGTCAGTATTAAGATAAAACAAATATTTTCTTGGATTATTTTAAGAACGAAAATATTTTTCATGCTGTTAAATTCAGATAGTTAAATTGTTCCATCCATATAAACATATCTGGAAATTTGCTAGCAAACTGCAAGCGTTTTGATTTCCCTGGAGACTCAACTAGTTGTACAAGTGCTCTAGAATAAATTTTAGAAATTAGACGCTAAGTATATTACCAGGATGCAGTAAGGTTTTACATTTGAAGTTTCTCGTCGTCTGTGTTGCCAAAGAATCAACTGTTTTATCGTTAATATGTCAGGATGAATTTGGTTTTGTTCTCTTATTTGAAACTTTTAATTCTTAAATAGATATTACTTGATGTGTTTATCTAGATACTTAAGAATGTATTTGCTGCATGCTACAATACTTCTTCACTCCACGAACACTGTAACTAAACAAAAGAAATTATTACTGATAGTAAGACAAATGCAGAAATCCCGCGGATTAATTTCCGGATTTGTAAATATAATTTTATACAACCCATAATAATAAACTGTACCATAGTTCAGTGTTTATGTCTGCGTATGTGCGCTTACTGTTGAAAACAATACTGTATCCCATTTATAATAGGTTTAATTTTAATTGCATTGTTTCCGTGTGCAAATATTGTTTGTATGTTGTCTACATTTCGCTAATTTTAAACTAATTATGCTGTTGACATAATCTCATCTTATGTGTATTTAAAACATTGAAGCTCAAATATGTACCGTTGATTGAATTCACTCTACATTTAACCGTGCACTTCATTTTGCTGTACTATTCCAGTTCCGAATGAAGAAGGCTTAATATTTTACAACATTGAATTCAACGTCTATTATTGCATAGTTTTCACGCTTTGTTTTATCTTGGATATTTTGCTTGAAAATATGTAAACAGAGGTGCCTTTCATTCGACTGTAAAAACTAGATGCATTTTCTATTTTGTATACAGTCTTAGTTTTTTTTTTCTTCTAATTTATACATTAAGAATCCCGACTAAAACCATACTAGAATATGAACGCGTTTTGGCGCTCCTTAGTCATTGCAATCTAGCTTTTGACCCAGTAACACAGCCACGTAACACTTTAACATGTAAACTTCAAATGCTTGTCTCGTACGTCCCGCTGTTCTAAATCCTGCTTCATCTCAATGATTTATTTATACATACATACATTTGTGTATAAGAGTAAACAAGAGAGACAGAGATAGGCAGAAACAAGGAAAATGACACTTGTATTTGAACACTATACAAATATTCTTTAAAAAAAAATTTCTTTTAATTTTTCTAAATTTAATTGTTTAATTCTTACAGTTGGAAAAGTCTCAATGTCTGAAACCGGTACTGAAATGGTTTTTAGAAAATTATTTTAGCATCTTCTATCTTGACTTTTTTCCATATATATATATATATATATATATAATATATATATATATATATATATATATTATATATATATATATATATATATATATATGTATATGTGTGTATGTATGCTTGTGTGTATGTATGACTGTGTGTATGTGTGTGTATGTGTGTATGTATGTATGTATGTATGTATGTATGTATGTATGTATGTATGTATGTATGCATGTATGTATATTTTTATGAAAACTCTTTGTGAGACTAATGTAATGTCGACTAGTCTTGCAGACCTACTTTTTTGTCGTATGGTCCGAATATGAGATGATCTTCTAATACTTATATCGTTCTCTTCATCGCTTGAGTGAGAGTTTATGTCTCGTGTGCGTTCAAGAAGTTGAGGAATAACAATGCATTGTTGTTTCTGCCTGTCATATTGATTTTGATTTGGTTACTGCAATCTTTGTCTGTGAAGCTCTTGCTCTGTCTGTCCTTGTACATAGATGTTCATTGTTATGACAATGATTGCATTTGTCATGAATTTTTCCACACTGACTATGACTGACTATGTCGACTTCCCTTTCTGCCTGTTCAACAATGTCATAACTTATGTAAGGCAATTGTAAAAGCTGCAGAAGACTGGTGTACAAAATGCCATGATGGTGCCGCTATCACTCCTATTTCGTTACTACCCACAAGGGGCTAAACACAGAGAGAACGAACAAGGACAGACACACGGATTAAGTCGATTATATCGACCCAGTGCGTAACTGGTACTTATTTAATCGACCCCGAAAAGATGAAAGGCAAAGTCAACCTCGGCGGAATTTGAATTAAGAACGTAACGGCAGATGAAATACGGCTATGCATTTCGCCCGGCGTGCTAACGTTTCTGCCAACTCGCCGTCTATCACTCCATCAGCAGTGGAGAGTTCCAGCAAACAAATACATCCATTTGCGAACTTATTAAAGCGCATGCGAATCTAAGGATTCCTGTAAAATGACTTCCGGCACGTTTTCTTTCAGATCGTTCTTGAAACAAAACAAAAGTTCTTATCGGGCTTGTCCAGAATTTGTTTCAGTATTTCAAACATATCTATATGTGATGAAACCTTATCCTACATGTGTCTTCCCATAAGATACTATAAATAGAAATTATTATACTTCCTTTTCTAAATACTTATAAATTACTCTAGAAATTCTCTAGAAATACTTATAAATTCTCTAGAAAAACGACGTCGCCGTGGTGATCTCATTCTTGCTCACAACATCATAAGCGGAAAGTGTAACTTCTCGAAAGAGCTGTTCTTCACTCCTGCTCCAGAGCGTCGGCTGCGGGGTCACTCCGAAAAGCTCTATCTACGACGATTTCATCTCAATCGAAGGAGAGGGGCTTTCTCCGTCCGGGTTGCGGATCCGTGGAATAAGCTGCCGGACGAGATAGTGAAGATGCCGACGACCGCTCGGTTCAAAGTCTCTCTTGACCAGAAATGGCCTGAACTCTTTGCATGAACACCCTCCCTGTACATAACTCCATGTCCCCCTACATGGCCTTGCTTTTTGCTTTTTGAGCCCAAAAATTAACTTAACTTACTCCGCCGTGTACCTGACACATGGCAAGGATATTTATTTATAAATATATATATATATATTATATATATATATATATATATATATATATATATTATATATATATATTATATATATATATATATATATATATATATAATATATATATATATGTATATATATATTATATATATGTATATGTATATGTATATATATATATGTATATATATATATATGTATATATATATAATATATATATATATATATATTATATATATATATATATATATGTATATATATATATATATATGCGCACGCGCCGTTGTGTACATATACATATACACTATTCTTTTAAGGCCGAAAATATTGACTTTGAACCAACATATGTAGATGTTAAAATTGCTAAAAACAAATACCGTCTTGTAAATCCTCTGATGACAATGATGCAATAGCAGCCGTGGTGTACAAATATGGAGGTGATGTACTTATGAATTATCTTTTAGATTCGTTCGTTTTGATTTCGAGGAATTATAAGTTTCCTGAGGAAACTGATCTATTTAAACAAAAAATAGAAAAAAGAATTGTGCGGCAACCATCGGAGTATATCATTGTGGCGAACAAGATACTTGATCGAGTCCTCTACAGAATAAAAATTGACCTGGTAGATCCTGCTTTTCCTAAACCACAGTGTGGCTTTAGGGCTTGGGGAAGAACAATAACTGTGATGTACTGATTGCAACAGATTGCAGAGAATGTATGTGAGAAGAGAAGTGAATTATTTATAGTCTTTGTTTGTTTATCAAAGGCTTTTAACTCCGTCAACCTGCATTGTAATTAATCCTGAAGAAGACTGACTTTCCTAATAAGATGTTCAGTGTTCTAACATCCTTCCATGAAAAGATAGAGGCTTCTGTTAAGTCAGATGATTCTTCATCAAATCATTTTCGTGTAAGGAATGGTACGAAACAAGGTTGCCTAGAGGTCTCAGTTTGTTTGCTATTTAAGTTTCTCTTATGCTAGAATATGCTTTGAAAAATTTGATTAGTGGTGTTTTGTTTGAATTTAGAACATCAGGTGGCATCTTCAACCACCAAAAATTTAAGGTGAGGGCCCTTACTAGGAGAAAAATGTTTACAGATGATGCAGGTCTAGAAGCTAAGTCTTTCCAGGAAGCATAAGAAGTCTTGAGACTGTTTCTTTCAGCGGCAAAGCGTTTGACAATAAGTGTGAAATGACAGAAGTCATACACCAGCTAAAACTAAAACACATACCTAAATAAGTGGCATGACACTACCTAGGCCTCAATATAGTGCACTATCACGTCAAATTCTTGTAGACAACAAGCCTCTAAAGTATATAAAATCCTTCCAATACTTAGGGAGTAAAATCAGTTAGAGCCCTTCTTTGTATGATGAAATAGTAGACTGAATTGTCAAGGTTAATAATGCTTTTGGAAAACAGCGAGCAACGATGTGAAATGAGAGCTGATGAAGTTTGAAACCGAAATCTCAGTTTAGCACAGAACTGTCGTCTCACCATTGCCGTATGGTGTGAATCATGGACATACTTTCCAGAAGAGATGTTTTAGAAACATCTGCGGTTTCACATAGAAGGACAAAGTCTCTAATGAACAGTTGTTTCATAAATGTGATATACAAAGTAAAGTATCCTTCTTCATTCGTGCAGTTTCAATTACGATGAGCTGACCATGTTTCTAGGATGAAGGATGAGAGACTGAGAAAATTCTGGCTTACAGCGAACTTCAGGCGAGTGTACAGAATGTAAGAAGACCTCTTCTTAGATATAAGGATAAGCTGAAGAATAATGTCAACCATATTTGAATAAAAACATCAGAATTTGAAGAATGTGTTGCTGGCCGTAATAAATGGAGGGAAATCTGTGAAAATGCAATCAGGAGACGTATCTACGCAAGCATTAAGCGCCTAGGTGATCAAAGGCAAGGTTAAAAGAATGAAGTTTTCTTTCAACATTTATGCGTGAAGGATGTGGTCTTCTTTGCGAGAACAAAGCAGGTGTAGTGCCTCATAGAAGACACAAACGCTAAAATGTAGAGTAATAAAAGAAAAGTAAAATTCTTTGGCTTTCATGTGTCGGACACGACAAGAGAGTCCATTATATATACATACGGACATCCATACATACATATGTAGATACATACACATATACATATATATTTGTAGGGTAATATATGGATTCATAAAATCGTATGGCTATCACAGAAAACTCCTCTGGTGCACTCGGTTAGCGGACCACATAATAATCCAATACAAAAGGATGTAATGCGGAGTACTGTGTAGCTGAAATCAAGGAGATCCGAGATAGTTTCGAACAACAATAATTCTCAGACAGGGAAAAAACATCAAAAGACCACACAAAAAAGCTTATGGATCTTAATTTAATCACATGTTCTAACTATGCCTCAAAATACTTTCTCAATGAATTGTGGTGAAATCAAAACATTATTCACTTCTGGAAAGTATTTAACTGTGTAAAATGTTTTCTATATAATATCAGTGCTTCACACAATACGGCAATAGTGAGACGATAGCTCCGCGGTAAACTGAGATTTCGGTTTCAAACATGTACGAAAAGGCATAGACCACACTTAAACAGCTGTATACTCTTATACCCATTATTATAAATACAGGCCCCACACGGACACGAACATTAGCACACAAATAGACACACATACACACAAACACACATGTATATATAGATACACGCTCATATATACATACACATCCATGCACACATCACACACGCGCATATATATATATATGTACTCAGATATACTCTTTTACTTGTTTCAGTGGACATGCTGGAGCACTGCTTTTAGTCGAACAAATGTTCCCCAGGATTTATTCTTTGTAAGCTTGTACTTATTCTATCGATCTTTTGCAGAACCGCTAATTTACGGGGATGTAAACACACCAACATCGGTTGTCAAGTGATGGGGGAGGCAAACAGACACACATACAAATATACACACACACAAATATACACACACACATACATACATACATACATACATACATACATACATACATACATACATACATACATACATACATACGACGGGCTTCTTTCAGTTTCTGTTTACCAAATCCACTAACAAGGCTTTGGTCGGGCCGAAGCTATAGTAGAAGACACTGGCCCAAGGTACCACGCAGTGGGACTGAACCCGAAGCCATGTGGTTGGGAAGCAAGCTTCTTACCACACAACCATGCTGCACCTGTGTAAAGATTTTATATATAAATGAACATAGGTACAACAATGTAAATGCAAACACACATGCCTATTTAAATATACATATTTAGGTGTACTTCTATACACATGTGTGTTTATGTGTGTGTGTGTGTGTCTGTCTGTCTGTCTGTCGGTTTGTCTGTATGTTTGTGTGTGTGTGTGTGTCTGTCTGTCTGTCTGTCGGTTTGTCTGTATGTTTGTGTGTGTGTGTGTGTCTATGTATCTATTTGCACGCGTGTGTATGTATCATAATTGTTTCTCAAGACACTTGTTGTGCAATTGCGTGTTGAAATAGATGTTGTTGCATCTTGAGAGGGTCACATAGCCTAGACGAAAAACACTGATTCTATTTCACTTCTTTTTCTTATTAATCAAGCAACTAACTAATTTACCAATAATATAATTGATTGTTTGATGAATTAATCAGCTGAATATTTCTTCGTCATCTCATCAACGAAACACACTCATTACTCCAGACCTACTCCACACAGTACTCAGTATTACATTCCTTTGTATTGGATTACTATGTGGTCTGCTAACCGAGTGCGCCAGAGGAGCTTTCTGTGATAGCCATACGATTTTATGACTCCATATATTACCCTACAAATATATATGTATATGTGTTTGTATGTATGTACGTATGTATATATGGACTCTGAAATTTTAGAGTGAAATGGAACCAGTTTGAATGTTTCATGCTGTCAAAATATTTTCCCAAGTTACAGTAAACAGACACGTACACACACACACATACTCGCATACATGCGCACACAACACAGACACACATATATGTATGTATGTATGTATGTATGTATGTATGTATGTATGTATGTATGTATGTATGTATGTATGTATGTATGTATGAATGTATGTATGTATGTATGTATGTATGCATGTATGTATGCATGTATGTATGTATGTATGTATGCATGCATGTATGTATGTATGTACGTATGCATGTATGTATGTATGTATGTATGTATGTATGTATGTATGTATGTATGCATGTATGTATGCATGCATGTATGTATGCATGTATGTATGTATGTATGTATGTATGTATGTATGCATGCATGTATGTATGTATGTATGTATGTATGTATGTATGCATGTATGTATGTATGTATGTACTATGCATGTATGCATGTATGTATGTATGTATGTATGCATGTATGTATGTATGTATGTATGCATGCATGTATGTATGTATGTATGTATGTACGTATGCATGTATGCATGTATGTATGTATGTATGTATGTATGCATGTATGTATATATGTATGTATGTATGTATGTATGTATGTATGTATGTATGTATGGATGTAGGCATGGTAAAGTAAGAGTTGTAAAGTATATTAAAATGACACTCTACTCCACCTCAGACCAGTCTGTTGATGACAGTATAAACAGCCGGGCATGGAGTGAAACTCAGAGTACATTGCCAAACTATACGTTTATAGGGTTGTACTGAGAAAAAAGAATACTTAGTGTGAGGAAGGCGGCGAGCTGGCAGAATCGTTAGCACGCCAAGCAAAATGCTAAGCGGCGTTCCGTCCGTCTTTACGTTCTGGATTCAAATGCCAACTGGTCCACTATACCTTTCATCCTTGTGGAATCGACAAAAAAGAAGTACTGATAGAGCTCAGAATCGACATAATCGACTTAGCCCCTTCTCTGAAATTGCTGGCCTTGTCCTAAAATTTGAAACAAATGTTTAGTGTGAGGAATTGTTTATTTATAGAAATATTAAAATGTTTAAGTCTCTCTAAAGGAGTACTGGAAATTAACAGTTATCGCCAAGCTAATATGGCAGTCCATAAATATAAGACTAAAGCTGCTGTTGATTAACTCCAAGAGGCCATCGCCTCTAGCTAGCTATATGACACACGAACCTGTGTCCATTATAACCTTCGAATAGGGAAATTCAGCCGCTTCCCCTTGCTGGTCAGGCATCTGCAGACATGTTTCAGAGTATTTGTCCTTTATCAATGCAGAATAGCCAGACCCTTTTCGAAGGTTATAATGGACACAGGTTCGTGTGTCATATAGCTAGCTAGAGGCGATGGCCTCTTGGAGCTAATCAACGGCAGCTTTAGTCTTATATTTATGGACTGCCATATTAGCTTGGTGATAACTGTTGTTTATTTATATGCTATTAAATGGGGTATAGTTGATCATATAAGTAAAACATAGAGCTGAAAGTTAGATTTGTGTAGTAGTTCATATATATGCTACTATACAGTCCTTAGTTCAAAAGCGGTTGATGAGATGAATAATTACAAAAACATGAAGATGGCCAAAGAGGTGACTTGTAAATATTTCATAATTTCTTTGTGCAGAACATTTTAGATCCAGTCTTCCCAAATTTTCAAATTCACGGAGCATAAAGATACAGCACTGACTATGTGCTAACTTGTGCTATTTCAGCGATGATAGATGGAGCTTAGATGAACTAGGTGCAAGTTGCCTAATTTTATGAATTCCTATCAGTCTCATATATTTTACGAATGTCGATCGGTGTGTGTGTTGGGTTATAATTATGTGTAGGTGTTACACACGCAGAACATTTGCAGACATATATTACAAATTAAGCATAATCATAGAATAATTTCATAAATATAATTGGGTATTCATAACAAATAACAGTAACCAAATTAGCTTAAAGACATATCAGTCGAAAAAAAGTTTGAAATTAATAATTAATAATGCATATAATTGTATGAAACGTCCAGGTATTCAAAACCACTCTGATCATAACTTCGTCTTATACTCTCCTACCTTTCTCTCTTTGCCATAAGCTTCATTCTTTCTTTTAGCTCCTCTTTCCCCTATTTTCTTTGGATTTACGGAAAAGCATTCTATTGTTTTAGCGAGATACACTTTGCTTCGAATCTGATATTACTTATATAATGCACGCATTCAGATTATATGTCAAGCTAGCTCTATATCTTAAGCGAAATAATCGCGTTAGGTTTAGCTTTTCACTTGATTCTACGTTGAATGTTTTCACTTTTATTTTCAGAAAATCTTTTATTTTGCTTTTTTTATTAACTATTTCTTTTTGTTACATGTAAAACTGGCAATTTTTTTCTTTATTTATCTTATTCCTCTCTCTGTTTGCAGGTAAGATATTCATATATTCATATATACCTGGTTATTTTACTTGTTTCTTTATTTTTGCTTGTCTGTTTTGTTTGCTTATCAAAGGTTTTTGTTTCTATGTTTTTAAGTTTTCACTTTATATACATTATGTTCCTTATCTACATGAAGATTGGTTTGTTTTGTTTTTTGTTTTAAATTTCGGTAAATTTAAAGATTACAAAGTAGATAAAGCTTATCATTCAGGAATGATCTAATTTGCCGTAGGTCAAGAATAATACTCTGTATATGTGGGAGAAGAGAAGTACTGTATTGTAGAACTGCTCTGAGATCGTATACAATGAACATAGAGTGTGAAGAACATGTGGCAGAATAAACTATTAGTGAGTTTTCGATATTGCTTCGCTTCAGTCGTTGATTTGCAAAGGTTTTAAACGAAATGTTAACGGCAACAGCCTTATCTGTGTCTGAAGCACAGCAATGATAATGAGCTCGGCCAGTTCTTCTTGACCAAACTAATAAACCAAATATTATTGATGTCTATCGCCAAGGCAGCGCTGATCGAAAAGACCAATGATCAACGATATGCCAGCTACGATAATGATGACCCCGCTTTCTTACAAGCATGTGTGTGTGTGTGTGTGTGCATTATTTTTCTTTGAGTTTAATTTAGGGGGCTACTCTTTCTGTAAATGTTGCTGTTGCCTCCAAGCTTACAGGAGATGTACCCATACATTGCTTTTTATTGCTGTGATGCCTACTTTTCCTCCAAGCTTCTACTTAGGTAGGCCGTTCCGGACTCCTTTGGTTCGCACGAGACAGATGTATTCTCATAGCTCTGCAACTCTGACGATGTTGTTACTCTCACTTTTGAGTGTGTATGGAATATACTCATTGTATGTATGTATGTATGCATGTATGTATGTATTTACGTATGTATGTATGAACGTACGTACGTATGCATAGGTATAGGTGTGTGTGTGTGTGTGTATGTGTGTGTGTGTGTTACTGTTATATAAGTAATTGTTTTTTCAAGATGGTTGATTGTTATTTCTAATAGATCGATGTACCACGTATACTGTCTCTCATTGGTTCGTCCACATATTTATGTTGCTGTTATTGCATTTATTGTGGTAGAGGATATGACTGAATTGTGAAGTCTGGAACGCCTTCGACCATAGGTTTGCACTTTTAGAGCTGTGGAAAGTAAACAACAAGAATGACAAAATATCGGTATACGCTTTACACATCACACACAGAGTACTTCATGTTTGAATTCTGTTCGTGTGGATATCATGCACATTGTTCAATAAATGGTTAATATTGGTAAATTCAACTTAAGGTGAGTAGGTATTTTCTCAACGTACTCTTAATCCTATATATTTTGTTTTCAAATCAAATCACAGATTACTATCGGGAATTTCGTAGCTTTAATCAACGAGTTTTGACGTATGATTCTAAATACTTATGTTTGCTTAATTAATGAATGTCTCTGGTGAAATTTGGTCGAAATAGAAGCGTACTAGACTAAGTGTAGCTTCAGGTCACCGCTGGTTCATTAGTACCGTACATTACAAAGAACTAATTCACTTTTCTTAATGTTTAACTAATGTTTAAGTGGAATCTTGTTCTAATTCGCCTGTGAAATTCATTCTTCCGACGGTATCTATACCAGTAATATATAGCGTTCAATTCAGTATACTGTACCTTTTCCCTGTACAGCTTAGCCTTGTGCCCGATCAAAAGGAGCTACTATAGTACCAATTCTAATTGATGTGCATGATTAATAGAAATACCTCAGTATAATGAACTGGAGTGGTTGTAAAATGAGACGTCATCAATGTCTGGTCGATTTACCATTACCAGATAAGTGAACCTTTGATTTGTAAACAGTATTACATGGTTGCGAGCGAAATTATCACTTATAAAGTTCTATAGCAAGTCCTTTCACAATAATTTCTTCAGCATAAAATGATTTTCATTACCTAAAGTCTCCTCTAACATTAAATACTGTTACGTTTTTCTCTCACCGCTTCTTTTCACCTTCGCAAATATTTTAGGCGTTCAAAGCTGCAAATTGCACACAAGGGTACTGTGATGAAAAGTAAGTACTTTCGCATCCTTATTATCATTACTATTATTATATTATTATTATTATTATTATTATTATTATTATTATTATTATTATTATTATTATTACTTATCTATCTTCCAGCAATTGTGCCATAAAACAATTATTTCTTTTTTTATATATATTTTTTCAATGCCAGGCCCCTTTTATATATTGGTAAATTTGATTACTTTAAATTCTTACGTTGTTATTGATAAATACATTCAACATAACCTGAAGGGTACATTTCTGTGAATAAGTAAATACATATAAGCATAAGGGCATTGTTTTGTTTTTATTTTTTTAGTTTTTCGCTTCTGTGTTCATTGACATCATATAAGATTGTTGTTGTTTTTTTTTTGAGAAATATTTTTTAGGTTTTTTTTTTTTGTTTTATCTGACGTGTCTTTTTTTTTTGTTATCACATTCTACCGCTGCCCCGGCGAATTCTGCCTTCACCCATAATTTGTCATTTGCTAATTGGGTCACTTCAAAAGAATTCATTAAGTGATGCCTTTCTATAAATATTTCATCAAGTTATACTTCCCGATCAGTGACCTTCACGGAAGTTTCAATAGACAAAGACAACCAAGCACTCACTCGTTTTATAACTGCGTCGATAATTCACAAAACTTAGAAGCGAAAAGAGAAAAATCGGATGAAATGATCACATAAAAAATAATAAAAATTCTTTATATTGCTCTTTTTATTTATTTATTTTGTTTCGGCTGCAATATCTTATTGTTCCTATTGTACAAACATATTTCATTGTATTTAGACGCGCCTGCGCACAAGAACCAACCCTCTTCTTTATGCCTTTCTTTCATTTTTTCTTTCTTTGATTCTCTCCTTTTCCTTTTACACTTGGTCGTTTCTTTCCTCCCATTTCCTGTTTCCTCCAGTTTTCATTTCCACTCCCCATCTCTTTTATGTAGTATATACACAAATACACGCAATCAAACATCTATATGTGTAGTATATCTAATGTATATGTATGTGATGTGCGCATGTACTTGTGCATATATTTATATATATATATATATATATATATATATATATATTATATATATATATATATATATATTTATATATATATATATACATACATGCATACATACATACATACATACATACACACATACATGTATGTATATATATATAATATACAACACGCACTTAATGTACATACCTGTATACACTCACAGACACACACACACATATACTTACATATATATATATATATACATATATACATATATATATACATATATATATATATATATACTTATCTATCTATCTATATATATATATATATATATATATATATGTATGTATGTATGTATGTATGTATGTATGTATGTATGTATGTATGTATGTATGTATGTATGTGTGTATATATAAAACTTACCCTTTCGACAGTTTTTACGATTTATTCTTTATTTTTTTTATTCTTCTTTCATTCATTATACTACTCCTGACTCCTCACATGCCTGCAGCCAACCCATCACCGAAATAATCGTTTCCAGTTTCGATCAACAATGGTTGCCTCTGGAGAATTAACAATATGGTTGAGTAGCGAGAAGAGGAAGGTGGTTGATGGCAAAAGAAAGCAGAAAAATGGGCGGGAAAATCACTTTTGGACTCCATTTTTTTACCTTCTCTCCCTCTCACTCTCTTTCTCTCTCTCTCTCTTTCTTGCTCTCTCTATTTCTTAATTCTTGTGACATTATTTTCCATGTGTAAGAAAAAGAAAATTGACGGGTGGTTCTAAGTCACTTATTGTTATTGTTTTTCATGTTTATAACTTTGTTATTTGATTGCAATTTTTCTGATTGATATTACGTTGTTGTTGTTGTTGTTATTGTGCTTTTTTTATTTACGTATTCATTTATTTCTTATTTAATTTCTTCTACTGTCTCCCATCATGTTTCTTTTCTTCCTTTTTTTTTTACTTCTACTTTTTCCTTCATTTTTTATCAAAGTCATATAATTCTTGCACTGAACTTTTTGCCTTATCGATTTACATCCTGTAGCTTCCTCAAGTATATTTTCGTCAATGCAATCTAATTTTTTTTATCTGTTTGTATAGTAATAATAATTTTTTTCGATTTTTTTTTTTCTTCCTTGTTCTCACTATTTACTTTTTACTCTTTGACTTTTTTCGAGTTTGTTCCTTTCCAATTTATATTTTCTGAAATTCCGTATTTTTTGTTGAAGCCACCATCCGAGTTTTAGGTTGCTTCATTTTTTTCCCTATGCTCTGGCTATGTTGCTCACTTTCACTACTCTTAATGCGTCGGTTAGAGTGTTATTATTATTACTATGTATGCCGATGTGCGTGATTGTATGCTCCCATGTTAATGCTTTTATCTTACTATATGTGTGTGTGAGTAAGAGACTATTGAATGTTTCGCCAGCCTGGAATCCTCAAATTTCCTGCTTTCTTTTATAAATGCCTATTTTTCTGAATTCTTTTGCTTCTACTTTTTATATTATTTTCGTTTAGCCTTTACAATTCCATTACCAATTGGAATTTTTTTTCACGAGCAATTGTTTTCATTCGAAATATTCTCCAGGATCCAGAGAGGTTCCCTACTTTTTTGTTTGGCTTGTATTGTTAGCATTAGACAATTAAAAATCCTATTAATGGAAGGGATCAGTCAAAGTAAACTCAAATTAAGATTGACTTTAGTTCGAAATATTTCGTATATGTGTTGAAGACTTCTTCGATGTAAAATCTCAACAGTGATGAAATTCTCAGTAAGATTAGATATTATAGTTACAGAGATCATATGTCAGCAAAGATAAGTGAATTTAAACAGATTAAATTTGTATATATCAGAAATATGTTCAATAAATTTAATATCATGTTCGAAACGAATGAAATGTGATGATAAATTCAAAATCTTCATAGTCTGAAAGTAATACTGCAACCTATCAAAATTTTTTTCGATCATTTTGTTTGAAGTATTAAGTCTATAACTTGTGGAAATAGTTTTGGTATAAACAACTAGAAATTATAAGTGAAGTGGCTGTCGTCGAAGTATCATGTTGTCTACTTATGGACATAATTTTGGAATAGATAACTAGAAATAATTCTAGGGGAAGCTTAAACTACTACTAATTTTAATGGTTTGTCTAAATACATAAACGTCCACACCTTGGAATTCGGAAGCAATATTTACAATAGGTTAGTCAGAGTAAAACGGGCATTGCCCACGGACTTTAAATAACTCCCTTTACAGATTGGTGACTGTTATGTCGCACGTTCAACTCTTCTCTGCTCAACTCTTTTCTGCTCGACTCTACTCTCCTACTATATCTACGTATTGGGCTAGCCTACTTCATCGTCTGGGAGCGTCCACATAACAGTGTCACTAATCAATGATGCAGAAATATCTTCGATGAAAAAGGAGCTTCTGTGTTGGTTTGCATGCTCACAGCTCCCTCATAAGTATCCAACAACGAAAAACTGGCATTAAACTGGGGACATTTTGGGCCTGTCACTCATGATTAAATGGGGGAAAAACAAAGGCAAACTAGGGACTGGCAGAATAAAAGGTTGAGAAATAACGTTGTAAAGTTTATAATTCTAAAAACTGATAATGAAGGAAGGTTTTAGCAATGTTTTTCTTTTATCCAGTTGCTGGCTGTTGCTTTCTGAAATTTAACGGTTATAAAATAAATGAGAAAGCCTTCCAGAAAGACAATAACTTATTTAGCCTTTGTTTTGTAGTGCGAACAAATAGGACTCTGGCTCCATTTAAGTATAATAACATAGTTAAGATGTGCTGTTTTATCGCCTGTGGATGGTTATCGAAAGGCGGATGGGAGTAGCCAGGTGAGATTGAATAGGCTTGCCTTGAATATTTTTTTAGGAAAAGGAAACGAGAAGACACATTTTGGTACTTTGGAGATGGCAGGATAATTCAGGCCTTTTCTGTGTGTTTTTTTTTTCCGGAATTTCTCAAGATGAGATGCCCCACTATTGAGAAGCTTTTCTTGCTGAAATTCACGTTGAAATTATATCTGAATGTCTTTTGTCATATCTTTTGTTATTTTTGGCTTCCTTTTGATCGTAAATCTCACTTATTTATGTATTGTATGTTTTGTCAGTATGTTTTGCCCTCAATGTCTTGGCTCTTGTGGTCAACAAAAGAAATCATTATCATTATCATCATCATTGTCATGGACGACAACAGCAGCAACAGCAGTGTTATTATAATAACGTTATTGCATGCTACTTTAGTTTCCAGGAACGTTGACTTGAGCTTTGGAGTCAAGTCCCCACAAATCTCAAGAATCTTTCTTAGGATTCTTGAAGAATATGACATGGATCAAAAATGCGTTTCTCAGTCCCAGTATCCTTTAGTCTAGAAAGCAACATAGGATAGTCAAGTGAAACTAGCAAAAGACTATAACGGTCCTATATTGAACCACTATTTATCTACATATTTTTCTGTTTCATATCTCATACTGAACATTTACAAAAGGTTTTGCTGCTTGTTGGTAGGAATATAAAGGCATAGCGGACATCCTACTCAAAGCACATTTTATTTAATAGCCGAAATCACGTAATACACTTTATGCTCAATATAAACATCTCATATCTTATGCACTTATCTCCCAATAAAATAACGTAATTCAAACATCATTAACTCTACAAATATACGTATAACACAAAACATACTCTTACATAACTGACAACGATACCTCGTTGCGCACACAACCAACAGCTCGCATAACTTGTTGTTTATTCCATCTCGAGCCATGCCTGGCTCATAAGGGCCGGTTTCCCGGTTTCTTGGCGTATAGGTTCCCCACCTGGACGGGACGCCAGTCCATCGCAGTGAGCTGCATGATGCTGGAGGAAGGAGTGAGAAAAGTTGTGGCGAAAGAGTCAGCAGAAGTTTCGCCATTGCCTTCTGCCGGAGCCGCGTGGAGCTTAGGTGTTTCGGTCATAAACACACACATCGTCCGGTCTGAGATTCGAACCCGCGATCCCTCTACCGCGAGTCCGCTGTTCTAACCACTAGGCCATGTGCCTCCACAGCTCGCATAACTGTCACCCAATAACGTAACATAACCTTTAAAATGTAATATGCTCCACATTATAACTATTTGACATTAAAACGTATATAACTCAACTCATGCACCGCAAAATTTCAATGAGACCCAGAATTGAGTATTACTGCTACAGCTGGGATGCTGCTGCCGCTACTGCTGCAATTGTTGCGGCTGCTGCTGCACCCACAGACACCTGAGATGTTATCAAGAGAAAGCCGCTCTTCTGGTTGGTATAAAATCACTCACAGGCCCACAGGTTTGCTGTCTTCTCTCTTTCTATCTCTCTACTCTCTCCCTCTATCTCTCTACCCCTTCTCTCTGCTTTTCTACCGCTACTATGATGGCTTCTGTTCCGTGCATTTTTCTAATCTCGTATCTTCTTTACTCGGGTATTCTTGATACACTCTTCATATCTTTTTTCATTTCCCTTTTCTATGCTCAATTCCCATCCCCATTGCGCTCTGCTCAAACTACTAGGCCTTGTCTTTCCTCCTCAGAACATCGGCTCTCTGGAATCCCAAACTCTGTTCATGTCTTTCCTTCGGATGCCGCCTTGCAATAACTTACGTGACACATTAGGACATCGATCTCTTCAGCTAAAGAGAGCTTGCAAAGGCATTTGACGCTGCTCTTTTATCCATAGCCGGCAAGTAACAAAACGAAAACATGTTAAAACAAACACCCACCCACCACTGAAATATTAGATAGTAAATATTCTACGCAACAAACAGGAAACATGTAACAGCAGAAACAATAAAGCAAATATCACAAAAAAAAAGCCAGAATTGGGGTAGCATAGAAACTCTATGCTGTGACCGGGATTTTTTTCTTGCAACACAAAACCAAAGCGTTAATACACAAGAAACTACCAAATATATATAATAGCGAAGCAGAATACAATATGTAATTTCAGAAGATACTGAAGATCTGAAGGTAGGGGAGACAGAGACAATCATAATGTTTCTAGCTGTCTAGTATTAATCAATATATATATATATGTGTGTGTGTGTGTGTGTGTGTGTATGTATGTATGTATGTATGTATGTATGTATGTATGTATGTATGTATATATATACTTGTAAATTGAAGATCTAATCATTAAAATGATTACATCAGTGGCTAGCCTATAAAAAATACCCACCATATCGGTAAAATTAATATCTAAGTATATAACTATAAAAATGTAATTATAATTAAGGGCGCTAGAAGGCAAACGCCAGTACACTAGAAGTAGATGTCAAATGTCTACAAGGCACTCTAAATTTGTTTTCTATTTTATTATAACTCAAGACTGAATGCGAGGGAAGGGGCAAGAAGATTTAGAAAATTTTGGATAGCTCTAAAATTTTGCCATTTCCCTTGCATTCAGACTTGTGTTATAATAAAATAGAGAACAAATTTAGAATGGCTTGTAGATATTTGTATTGGCGTCGGCCTTCCAGCATCCTTAATTATAATCATATTTTTATAATTATATACGTAAAAAATATGTGTTATCTTTTATATTTTACTAGTTTCAGTCATTAGACTGTGGCCATGCTGAGATCTCTCTCTTAGAGAACCGCTAAGTTACGGGACGTAATCACACCAATAGCAGTTTTCCTGCAGTAGTGCGGGACAAACACTGACACAAAGGCACACACACACACACACACATACACAGACATATATAATGTTATAAATATATATATACGACGGGCTACTTTCAGTTTCCGTCTACCAAATCCACTCACATGGTTTTGGTCTACCCGAAGCTATAGTAGAGGACAATTATCCCAAGGTGCCACGTGGTGGGGCCAAGCCCCGGAAGCATATGTTTGGCAAGCAAACTTCTTACCAGAAGCCACACCTGCACCTATAAGCTCCGCCTACATATATATATATATATCTATATATATATATATGCATGTATGTATACATGCATACATGCATACATACATACATACATACATACATACATACATACATACATACATACATACATACATGCATACATACATACATACATACATGCATGCATACATATATACATATATACACACACATATACATACATGCATACATACATACATACATACATACATACATACATACATACATACATACATAATATATGTAATGGAGCAATCACCAAGAGACTGAATTGGGAGATTTGAAGAAAACGAATTTTTTTCACTTTATATAAGGAAGCACTAACGTACAAACCACAGGCTTATTGCACCGAAGAAAATGTTCTATATAAGGATAAAACAACAGGAAGAATAAAAGAATAAAGATACATAAATTCAAAGGGAATTTCTAAAGATAAGAGAGAAAAAAATGACAAAATCTTAACCTGCTCAATATCCGATAAGGTTCGATCGAGTGCAAGTGAACCAGTGTGAAATCTATCAATTCTCAAAAGCTTTGGCCTAAACTTTTAGATGGACGGTCTTATTTTAGCTGCTCTTGATCAATGAATAGTCGTAATAAAAAGCTACGAAAGTATTGAAAGTAGAATCTAAAATTAAATGCAAGACAAAGCAATCGGGATACAAAAACGACTGGTTTCACTCCTACAAACAATATACTTGACCAGTTGGTACTGATGTGCATTCTGTAAGATTCAGGATTCTAATACTTCGACATGACTAAGTAGTGTGAGCATGCACCACAGTGTGACAATAATATGACGATGATAATCAAGAACATACCTATCCAGGCTGACAAGTCTGTCAAAGTGAAATTGTTAGTTAGTTAGTTAGTTAATTTGGCTCAAAAGCAAATAGCAAGGCCATGTAGGGGGACATGGAGTTAAGTACAGGGTGGTGTTCATGTAAAGAGTTCAAGCCACTTGAGGTCCAGGGAGGCTTTGAACAAAGCGGTCGTCGGCATCTTCACCATCTCGTCTGGCAGCTTGTTCCACGGATCCGCAACCCGGACGGAGAAAGCTCCTCTCCTTCGATTGAGATGAAATCGTCGCAGGTAGAGCTTTTCAGAATGACCCCGCAGCCGACGCTCTGGAGCAGGAGTGAAGAACAGCTCTTTCGAGAGGTTACACTTTCCGCTTATAATGTTGTGGGCGAGAATGGGATCACCACGGCGTCGTCGTTTTTCTAGAGAATAAAGGTCGAGCGTCCTCAGCCTTTCTTCATAGGACAAATTTTTGAGACCATGAACCATGCGGGTAGCCAGCTTCTGGACTCTTTCGAGATGCTGTATGTCTTTGGGGAGATAAGGAGAAGGGGCTTGAATCCCGTACTCCAATATGGGTCTCACCAGCGTGACATAGAGTGGTAGGAATATGGCTGCTGTGAGCATTCCGAATTGGAAGTTATCATCAAAGACATGAATGAAAATAGGAATATCTTGATAAACATTGCGAAAACCTAAGATGTACGAGAAGTCGAAAAACTATCGAAGAATAAATGAAAGTGGAAATAACCAATATGTGAAGTACGAAAGGAGAAGTAGTATCAATCATGCTAGGGACACCATATGAAAAATTACGAGCAGACTCATAAAAAAGAATCATGCCAGAGTTCACAATTTAACACACGGGTTAAAATATAACACTTAAATACATAGTTGCACTTTAAACGCAGCACATATTCAGTTAATAGTACAATTCACCCTGTTCGTTCATCTTCCAATACTATAACACGATTTACACACCACATACGCAGTACAGCCACCACCCAATAAAATAACACAATTTAACACATATTCTACAGTCATTTTTAAATGCCATTTAAAAAGAAAATTTCACAATAAAAATACGAAATACTAAAATGTCACAATGAATAACGTAAAGTAGAAAATTAGATATAACATGCCAAACACCTTCCCCACTCTTCCAAATGTCGATAGGGCACACACTTCAGGAAAACAGTTATGCACCTGGCAGTGCAGAAAAATACTAGCGTGAAACTAGCGAAAACAGCAACAAGAATAACATCTGCAGTAGCAACAGCAATAGTGATGATGATGATGATGATGATGATGATGATGATGATGATGATGATGATGATGGCGGTGGTGGTACTACTACTACTACCACTACTACTACTACTACTACTACTACTACTACTACTAATAATAATAATAATAATAATATTAATAATAATAATAATAATAATATTAATAATAATAATAATAATGATGATAATAATGGTGATGATGATGATGATGATGATGATGATGATGATGATGATGGTGATGAGGATGGTGATGGTGATGATGATGATGATGATGATGACGGTGATGATGATGTGATGATGATGATGATGATGATGATGATGATGGTGATGATGATGATGATAACGATGATGATGATGATGATGATAATAATAATAATAATAATAATAATAATAATAATAATAATAATAATAAATATCAAATAATAGTAATAATGCTTATTTCAATAAAATTTCATAGAACCGAAACCACAAAAATGTAACAAAAAACTACATCCACTCAAGGCAAGAAGTCTTAAATTTAAGACGACTGAAACAACAACAATACTGATCGTAATAATGATGATGATGTTCATTTTATGTTATTTTATGTTCATGGCAACAATTTCAACACCTAAGACCATTCCAACTTATTAAGCACAATTTGTCTGAAACACTAATCATTATCAACAGAAATGTATTTCTGTCTTTATCTTAAATGTCAAACAATAAAATATTGATAGATAGACAGATACATAACGAGATGGTTTGATAGATAGTTTGGAGAGAGAAAAGGTTGCCCTGATTCCAGGAAATTAACTCTCGTCAACTCTCGGTGCTGTTGTGAATAGTCGAGAATGTAGCCCACACTTTCGTTTTAACATAAAAATAACACCGCCTTCTGTCAACTCGTCTTTTATGCATACACACTTGCTTTTCTCGTTATTTGACAAATACTTCGACTGAACAGCCTTCTCAAGTGCTCTGACAAACACTCCAAAACGCCATCAAACAGTAAAAATCTTCAACTCCACTGTCATCATATCACGCATAAAAACATGCGTGTCAACCAGCTACCGACCGCTAAGATCAATCGAGGAGCATGCCTGCTCGCACGTGACTGACGTCACCATCGACCAAGTATTTTTCTACGCGCCAGATGGTATCCGGTCATTCTAAAATCAAGAGTGTATGGTGTCCGTTAGTTCCTGTTTGCATTTATCCTGCACACGCAAATGTGTATGTGTGCGCGTAGATCCCAGACTAGCCACATTTTCACCCACTCTTCCTTCTACAACTGTTTATATTTATCCGTAAATCATAGTGTTTTTAGAAACACGTGTTTATGCATGCATAATTCTGTTTCAGTGAACCTTTTTTCCTTTTATTATTATTATTATTATTATTATTATTATTATTATTATTATTATTCTTATTATTATTATTATTATTCGGCGTTTGGTCTAGAGTTTGACAACTTCGTTACTCTAATCTTGACATTTCAGGAAGAAATAACAAAGCAAAACGAAACAAAAAGTTGTAATTTGTATGACCTACTCAGGCTACTCAGACTACTCCCAATGTGGTGCTCCAGCACTGCCAGAATACTATTGATTTAAACCAATTTAAAACACGCACTCGCAGACGCATAGACAACACATACACTCACCACACACACACAACATCTTATCGCACGAGCACATGTATAGACATATTACATAAGAACGAATGCTTCTGCCTAAAAATATATTGTGTGCAGAATTCCATGTTAACGAGATACTCGTCAATTAAGCATAGTTCCTTCTGCTTTCAGCAGTGAGCTGCACAACTATAATATAACATGTATGTACAACTAACACTTCAGGGAAATTAATTTACATATTTTGCATAGAGCTTATGTATGCAAGAGACTTAAAATGACCGCCAACCGGATGTTGTAGTATTTGAGTTTCTAAACTGAGCTACAAATATATAAAATAAATTATACTTTCTGTAGATAACCGTTTGAGATGGTTGATATTTGCACCGTCTTCTATATATTCCAACATTAAAAAAGAAGAAGCTATATTTAAATGCGCAAATTAGGGAATGTCTATGTAGTCGACTTACCTGCTGAAAATAGCAACCAAATCTCTCTTAACTCATACCACAACATCTGAAAAAGGACATATTGTAAACCGTTGTACCTTATCCAATAAGAAGTGCATTTAGTGAAAGGTCTGTGCGGCCATGTTTGATTCCAGGTAAAACAACAACTTTGAATAAAAGAAGGTATTACTAGCCTCTAATGTTATTGTGATTGTCAGGAATGAAAACCAAACAAGCTAATCCGTAGAACCAGCAACGCGAAAGTATTTAGAATAAGATTTCTTTTTTACGTCTTCTACTCCCCGCACGCCAATATCAATTGTGGAGCGTATCGTCAGAAGCAGTAAAGTGCTCAACTATATATCTTGCAGCATAGGCGGCGAGCTGGCAGAAACGTTAGCACGCCGGGTGAAATGCGTAGCCGTATTTCGTCTACCGTTACGTTCTGGGTTCAAATTCCGCCAAGGTCGACTTTGCCATTCATCCTTTCGGGGTCGATAAATTAAGTACCAGTTACGCACTGGGGTCGATGTAATCGACTTAATCCCTTTGTCTGTCCTTGTTTTTCCCCTCTGTCTTTAGCCTCTTGTGGGTAGTAATATATATATATATATATATATATATATATATATATATATAGATATATATATATATTATATATATATATATATATATATATATATATCTTGCAGCAACGACATAGGGTTCAAATCTAACCAAGGTCGATTGTGCCATTTATCTTTCATGTAGTGTTGATTAAATGAGTACCAGTTAGACTGATTACAAAAATGGGTTGCTTCAAATCTAGTCACTGAAATCGATATTGGATTGAATTACGACCTCAAAGGTCAAGGGTTCAAATACCCTGCAGGATTTTGTATAACATTCTTCACAATCCGGTTTATAAAATGTCGTTATTGCTGTTCTTTAGCGATCTCATCTTTGTATTCCTTCCATGACCATCCCACCTTTTCTTTCGACAAGGAGAGGGCTGCATAATCGAATGTATCCTTCCTATTTTTAAGGCGATTCTTTCATTAGTGTTATTGGGGCCCCTCTCTCAAGTAGGGCGAAAGAGATTTGGTTGCTATTTCTAACATGCCGGAGTCATAATACGTAGATACTCCCTTGTTGGCTCATGACGTCATGAAGTTGAATATCGTGTAGTTCCAAGGATCTGCGGAAAGATTTAAATTTATTACATCACTCCATTAATCCACTAATCTCTTTTCTTTTGTACTTTATTTTCATGTACTTTGCTGAAAGTTTCAAAGTTGACAATCTATATGTTACATCTGATGTCAGTCCCTTTCTAAACATTTTTAGCCTGGACGGATTATTATTGAAATCCTTCTTTTCATTTCAGATTTTTAAAGCAGAATATATCAAGAACTTCTTCATATATTGTTTGTTACTTTTTGTGTATTTTCTCCATATGATAATGCATCCTTTTCATCCTCAATTTATAATTTCCTCTTTTATTCGTAAGTCAGCGGAGAAGGGGCGGTGCCCCTGACCTTTGTGGATCCCTCTCAGACTGCTGAGATCGTTAGCATTCGTGTTCACTTTGATTGAAACATCGGCAAGACGAAATCACGAAAAGAAAAATTCCAGATAGATGCAGCTTTGAGTAGATGAGCCAGAGAAAACGTTTTCTGATGGATCTGGGTTGGTAAAAGCACAAAAGAGGGGAAGAAAAGAGGAGAAACTGCTGGGTTGAGTGGCTCCTGAATGGCGATGGGAGTCAGCTACTTAATTCGAAGCTGTATCTGTTGTAAAATAGACAGAGAGAAAACAGAATATCTGTAAACTACTGACTATTGTGTTGGTTAGTAAATCCTTGACAATCATTGAGAAATGTTGCCTTTTCCTTACCGCATATACATTCCCAATCATATTTTCGAGACTCGATTTATATATTGTTTTTCGTGCAAGTGATTAACATGAGGTTTATTTTAATTGAATATTCTGATTTGTCACAACTTCCAGTTTACGTTGTTGTGCATCTATTTAGTGACTGCCTCATCACTATTTCATACGTAAAGAAGTCTACTAAGACCGGAACATATCCGAGGTTTTGTTTTTTGCATGCCCAAATTAATAAAATACTATTTGTCACTGAGCTAATATTATCTTCTCTGCTCATTAGTGCATTTGTATTTCTCATAAAAGTTTTGATACTCACTACACAAGGTAAGTAAACACGAATTTAGTAACCAATCACATAACTTTCTTGGATTAGTTCCGTATGGTTTGTCGATGTAACAGCAATAGCATTACGGCCCCAGGAACTTGAGCTGTACGCGAAATAAACCTTCAGTTGCTAGATAATGGCTAATGTTGATGTATCCGATAACGAGCTTCGAATTTACAGATTTCAGCTCATCCATTTGTTTCAACACAAATCTATATAACTCCTCATAATCGAGCATGATGCTTAAATTTATTATTGAAAATAGATGCAAGCAAAGCTCTCTGGTTAAGACGTTCGCTTCACAATTACGTGGTGCTAGATTCGATCCTACTGCACAGCATGTTGCCTCGTGTTGACCCAAAAGTTGTAAGTGAAATGAGTTGACGGAAACTGAGTGGAAGTCCGTCAGATAGATCACACCTGTTCTCGAACTGATAGCTTAAACCGTCCCCAGTTTATCACCTTTCCTGGCTTTTGTGTGCTTTGTGTACTTTCAACAGAGTCAAGTCTATTGTACGCATTCGGACCACGAAGCCAGCCTAAGGAGAACTCAATATCATTTTGCATTTATTAAAGCAACTCAGGAATCATGTTGTCTTCTTCCCTACTGCTCACTCCATTCTCACTGTAAAAAGTCATTGACGTTCTTCTTCCTTTGACGACACCATAATAAATGTAGAATGGAGAAGTTCCCAGATAATAAGATATCAAAATATTTTATAAATACTAACCTCTAAATATTATTAGATTAAACATTTCCCAAAATAATAGTGTCATAGATTATAGGTTTCCAATCAGTTCAATCACTAAGTGTACGTAAAGCTTTAGTGGAATAGTAACAACAATGTATATTTTCTTATATATATATATATAAAAGAATTTTTTGCGTGATAAAAAACCAAGGCTGTATAGATATTAGAGCATTTATAGATAGAAGGTCTTATAGCCGTTTCTAGGATATTAATTAATAATATGCGTTCATCGGAGACGGTGTGAGAGGATAAATTAAGTCATAGTTAGTTTCGATGTGATATAAATAGAGAGTGAGGTAGAGGAAAGAAAATAGATGTAAGATATGTATGGGTATTGAAGTTGTAAATCCGTTTTATAGGCATAATGGTATATATGCAATATTCCAATATCCTTTGAGTAAAATCTAAAAGTCTAACTGATTATATTTAGTCGGTGATATAGCTTGAAGCAGGCCTTGTTTGGTACGTGGCATTGAAAAGTCACAACAATGAGGAAGCACCGATATCCGTCGTTCCAGAAAGGGACCTGGTTTGAGTTGTATCGCTTGCCTATGACTTACTTTCAGGTATTTTTACAGCAGACGCGTTGAAAAGATATTCTCTTACGCCTAATACGCAGCCGACCCACGAACTAACAACACACATACTTCGTGTATGTGTTCGATTTTGTTTATTTACCTCGAGCTGCTTCTAATTCATATTTGAATATATATATATATATTATATATATATATATATATATATATATATATATATATATATATATCAGCCCTCGGGTACATGTGTATAGCCGTGAAATTCACTATGTCTAGTGCGTTAAAAATGTATGTCGACTTTCTGTCAAAAACTGTAACTACGCAACTTAGTCATTCAACAAATAAAGATGAATAAAATACCGTAAATCCTCGAGTATAATCCGCATTTTTTCCCAAAAATTTAAATGTCAAAATCCTTAGTGCGTACTATATACGAGGTTAAAAATGAAAATTATTTTCTAAGCAATGTCCGAGTCTCTATTTGCTGTCCGGCAATGTTTATTCAGATGCATTTTGTGATGTTGGGCGCGAAAATACCTTAAGCTAAGCCTGAAAGTAATGAAGTCATAAAACAATGATCCATAACTTGCAGTAAGTAACATTTATTAAACATAATTACTGTTATTTCTTTATTTTCTGCAAACAAAATGCACAAAAAGGCTACACGTTTGCAATATGTTATATATACAATAAAAATAAAGGACATTACCGTATACATTTTTACAAACCAAGGACGTAACTTGACTCAAGTTAGAGAAGGGTTGCGTATTATACACAAGGTTTAGGTTTTTCAGAGGTACAGCCCCCTAAAAATCCCCTGCGAACTATACTCGAGTATTTACGGTAAGTACTTAGGGTTGTTTTTAATCGCCGAAAACCCTATGGTACAATACACCAAAATTCCTGTAGTCCAGTGATTGAAACCAGTAAATTTTTTTTTAATCAGTAACGTCTAGAATGATATCAGAACGGCATGAGAGGATAAATTCGGAAGAGCTTTAGGAAAAAATATTTCATGATATTTAAATAGATTCGTATTTTAAAAAAGTTCTGTGCTCAAATCACGCTAAGGACATCTGTACTTTTCATCTATGGGTCGATAAAATAAAATACCATTCAGTTACTGGGGTCAATTTAATATTTACTCTTTTACTCTTTAACTTGTTTCAGTCATTTGACTGGAGCACCACTTTAGTCGAGCAAATCGACGCCAGGACTCTTTTGGTCTCTTTTGCCGAACCTGAAAGTTACGGTGACGTAAAAACACCAGCATCGGTTGTCAAGCGATGTTTGGGGGACAAACACAGACACACAAACACACACACACACACACACACACACACACACACACACACACACAGACACACACACACATATATAGACATATACATATATACAACAGGCTTCTTTTCAGTTTCCGTCTACCAAATCCACTCACAAGGCTTTGGTGGCCCGAGGCTATAGTAGAAGACACTTGCCCAAGGTGTCACGCAGTGGGACTGAACCCGGAACCATGTGGTTGGTAAACAAGCTACTTACCACACAGCCACTCCTGCGCCTACGACAGGCTTCTTTTCAGTTTCAGTCTACCAAATCCTCTCACAAGGCTTTGGTCGGCCAGAGGCTATAGTAGGAAACACTTGCCCAAGGTGCCACTTCTGCGCCTATTTCATTAAAACTCCAATGATATGAATTGAATTATAATAGAAGACGAAGACTAAGATTCAGCTCATCTTCTGGTATTCATAAAACAGGTACCTGTCATCTACTGGTTTCCATTTGATCAATTATTACTCAACAACTAAATATAGAGTCTTGTGTTTTAAGTTAGAAACTGTATTATAACACCAGGAGCAGGCTTTCTACCTGTCACATGTTAGATAACAAAGATGTTCTTTAAGTAGAAAATGTGTTGCCTTAATGAACCACTTAAATCAACTTAACTGTAAAGAATATTGTAAAAATTAGTTAAGAATTTAATGATAAATGAATTTCAAAGACTCGGGTTTACCTTGCAGACATCATCGGAAAGTTGCGTAACAATCACCACCACCACCACCGAAAATACTTAAAACTCTAATATCTTCTCTCATTCCTCACCGTCAGCTATCCGTCACCTTTTATCACTATATCACCTATTCGTCATTGACGTTTTATTACTTCCTAATGCGTACGTCACAAGTCATTCACTCATCACTAAATGACTGATGACTAAACCAGAAGGTTCGAAAGCTAATGTCAGTCATGTGAAATTCATTAAATATATTATGAGTGAGAGAGAGAAAAGGAGTAAGTAAAAGAGAGAGAAAGGGAAGGAGGGACGGAGAGAAAGAAGGAAAGTCAGAGGGAAAGTGAGAGAGGAAAAGAGCGAGAGAAAGAGAGAGTAAAGAGATGAGAAGCCGCTGGATATGTAAAAAGAGAAATAAAACTGGAATGTAACAAACTTGTGCATTTTCTAATCACACTTCAGCCTATTTCGATGATTAAAAATGTACATATTTTTGTATTGGCTTACAAATTTTATCTTATTTTTACTTCTTGTTCTCCTCTTCGTTCGCTGTAAAAACTTTAAAATATTTAGAAGTATGCAGCAAATGAGCTTGGCTGTAATGTTTGCCATTCACGTATTTCTGTTCTTTACAGTTTGGGGAGCTGATGTGCTTGATGCGTCGTTATAGATTAACCATTTTGTTTATTAAGACGCTTCAACTTCTCTGCTGTTGCTCCACATTACGGACGTATATCAAGATATCTGACAGGCAAGGATTGAGTTATGTTACAAACATTCTTGATTTATGATTTATTGAATTACAGTACGCCTGAGTTATTAGTGGTCGGTAGAGTTTTTCAACGATGTTTTATGTGACTATGTTAAATGAAAAGTAAACGTAAAAAATTATATAGAATTAAGCTGGAAGACAGATAAAGAAAACGGAATACTAAACTATGTAAGATTTTAAATAACATAAAGAGCGAATAGTAAGCGTTAAATTTAGTATATAAATTTAATATGGGGTAAATATGAATAAATTATATACAACTTGAGAAGTATGTAAACATATTCAAAAATAACCCCCTTCACAATCACCACCATCACGACCAACATCACCGCCGCCACCGCCACCACCATCGACCAGAAAATGTGCGAATGAACCCCAACTACTGAAATAAAGAAACCCATACACAAAATCTCATAAATACTGTCATATACACCTGTGAGTGCGTGGGTATAAGTGAATCCTGTTGTGTGTGTGTGTGTGTGTGTGTGTGTGTGTGTGTGTGTGTGTGAGTATGTGAGTATGTGTGTGAGATAGAGAGAGAGGGGGAGAGAGAGCGTATTAATATGCGCGTATTCAAATATAAACATACACAAATATATATATATATATATTTATATACACTCACATAGAGACATAAATGATATTCAAATTATTAAATCATTTGTTAAAATTTATTTGTTAAAGCTTTTCCCCTTCCGTATCTCTTTGCTCATTGCTTTCATTATACATACATGCTTATTTACATACATGGATAAATATATACTTATATGTATGTATGTATGTATGTATGTATGTATGTATGTATGTATGTATGTATGTATGCATGTATGTATGTATGTGCACACATTATACACCGAAAACCAGGATGAAAAATTTCTTTAAGATATAATGTGCGACAGTAATTTGTGTGTATGTATGTGTGTATGTGTGTGTGTGTGTGTGTGTGTGTGTGTGTGCGTGCGTGTGTGTGTGTGTGTGTGTGTGTGTGTGTGTGTGTGTGTGTGTGTGTGTGTGTGTGTAAAAAGACACATTTAGGTTAAAAGACACATTGTTTTAATCAAGGACAGCAATTCTGGTCTTCAGATTCAGCCAATTTGAGGATTGTCTTCAGGAGGAACTGTAGGGGTTACGCTCACTTGCTGCATGTAGTTACAAGTAAGCGAAATGCATTGTTCCTTAACTAGCCTACAACTGATAAATTTAAACTAAGCAAATTTACACGGAACGTTATACACCCTGAGTATTGTATATTATCAACTATTTATTCATATAAAATCACATATACGCCTTCAATCGTATTTATCAGGCAAGGAAATTGTAATCTTTGATGTTATATTCCATATTTGTTTGGCAATACAAGGCCGCTATTCATCTTATCCAGAACTTGAGATCTTTGATATCTCTTGAAGCGGAAGTGTTTGAAGTATATTTAATGCCGATTTTTAAACCAAAACACAACCATATTTAGTACAGATGAATGACACCAAAATTTGGCATATTTAACAGAGATAACGACCCTCAATGTTAGCAAATTCAGTGCAGATTAATACCTCCAAATATTTTCATATTTAATAAAGATGTACGATCTCAACTGTTCGCATACTTACTATAGATCAGGCATATCAAACACGGCCCTTTTCGAGCAAATGTGCAGCCCACAAGTGGCATAGGCTAGAGGTTTAAAAATGGGGAGTTCAAACAAATAACTAATGATAATTTAAATAATATAAATAGGATTATTGATGAGTAAATAAAAAGTTTTAAAAGGTTTTTTACTCAATGATCACGAATTGATATGACAGATATATTTGAAAAAACGTGTACTTAAAAATATGGGACCCCCAGTGCAACACGTATGTCAGCAATGTGGCTCAAAGAAACTCTACAGATAATTGGTTCATTATCAGTAGTATAGTTATTATCAGTAGTACAGATAATGACCCCGGTATTAGTATATTTACTATAGATTAATAGCCGCAAATGATACCTTATTTAGTACAAATGTATGACCCTAATGTGTGTGTATGTATGTATGTATGTATATATATAGGGAGAGTTGACGAAGAAAACAAAAGACGAAGACAGATAGTGTACAAAACAAACAGATATATTAGCATAACGCTTAGGAATAGAAAAAGTATTTTACGTTTCGAGCCTACGCTCTCTACAGAAAGGGACACAGAAAAATAACAAGGAGAGAAACAAGAAGAGAAAAATATATATATATATATAATGATTCGTTACAATTGTTTCTGCAGGAGGAGGAGGAGGAGGAGGAGAGGGGGGAGGGGGAGGGAAAACGAGCAGGCGACGAATGGAAGAAGAAGAAGAAGAAGAAGAAGAAGAAGAAGAAGAAGAAGAAGAAGAAGAAGAAGAAGAAGCTAAACAACATAGATAAATTAGGTAGGGCCATATATAACAAATCGGTTTATCTTGGCGTATGCTCGTGGTCGCTCAGTGCAAACAGTTCCACTGCTACCAAAATTCGTCTGAGGAATGAAAATTTCTTTGACCACCAAACGATATTCACCTACGACAACTAAAAGTGAAAAAAAACCCTATTAAATAGCTAACTTGACAATTGGCCAGGAATTAAATAACGAGGATATTTATGATGTTTGGGGTGGAGGAGTAGTGTGGGACAGTAGTAGGGTAGTAGGCTAGCAGTCCTACTTTGTGACCCCCTTTTTTCCGAATGGTCATATCTGGAACGTCTTTCATCATTAATTTGATCTACCAGCAATGAGTTGCGCTAACCAACAACAACAGCACAACAACAACAACAACAACAACAACAACAACAGCAACAGCAACAACAACAACAACAACATATGCTCGAACTGTATATACTACAAACACCATGCTATGATCCCACACACATAGGTATTTAATATTCATGCAGCGTGGTGTTCCATATATATTCCGTCGCTCTCCTTACTACTCTGCAAGTAACTAGCTGCTTTATTGAATACAAATGAAAATCAATTGATACAACAAACCTATGTTTAGAACAAAAGACTGCATCACTAATCGCAGTGTGGAATTTTGCTACAAGCTTTTACTCACGTTTATAACTACAGCACAATAACGATGTGTTCTATTAAGATTGCTCGCTGTCGAATATCTACTTTGCCACCAGTCGAAGGTATGAAATCTTAATGAAGCAAAAATTAATCAATCACATATGTTCTCCAGATCTAGTACGTGTGGGTGTACGTTATTGCGTGCGCGTGTATGTATATATGTATGTGTGTTGGTCACTTCGAGTTATTTCTCTCAGCTTATTTTTTTTTAGATTATATCAATATAAATACACACACACACGCATACATGCTTAGATGAATAAACGGTGATGAGGGAAAATTCTGTAAACAATAATTATAAGCTTTAAGCATACAAGTGTTCGATGGGAAAAAATAGATATTCGAAGGTACTTTATATATATATATATATATATATATATATATATATATATATATATATAATTAAATAAGGGTAGAAATTGGATTGATATTAATCAATTAAAACCAGTGGCCTAGCATATTTTTAAAAATCCGAAGATTAAAATTTTTTTACAAACAAAATTTAGAGGACTGACCACTAAAGTGGACAGCCTGTAATGCTAGATATGGACGTCAAGTCGCCATTTTCCACGACGAATGTGTTCTCAAGAAAAAAACTCACCAAAAAAAAAACAAAGTGTAAAAGTAAGCAAGACAAATGAAAATATACGAAATAAAAAACGATTACCTATGTACTAACTACTTTCACTTGTTAATATTTACGTATATGGACACGTAAACATCGGCAAGATCATCAGCATAGTCTGTCGTTTACAAAACACAATTTCCAGAACTAGATACAGAAACGCTCAACCGAAATCCATGATGTATAAAGTTCTACAAATTATATTTATATGTATCTTTCAAATGCCTTCACTTTGGCGCGCTGAGATCGGAAATTACTCAGCAGTGATGATCTTGCTGATGTTTACGTGTCCATATACGTAAATATTAACAAGTGAAACTAATTAGTACATAGGTAGTTGTTTTTTATTTCGTATATTTTCATTTGTCTTACTTATTTTTATACTGGTTATTTTGCTGAGTTTTCTCTTGAGAACACATTCTTCCTGGAAAATGGCAACTTGACGTCTATATCTAGCATTACAAGCTGTTCACTTTTAGTGTTCAGTCCTCTAAATTTTGTATATATATATATATTTATATATATATAACCATTCATTTATATATGCGTATGCGTGAAGTCGCGTGGCCAAATAGTTGGATTATGATATCCTGACCTTATAGTTGTGAGTTCCGTTCTTAGACCAGGTGGTGGTTTGGTCCCCTAAGAAGGACTTATATTTCACATGGCTCCCGTCTATTTAACTGAAAATCAGCACCAACTGATAACAAATATACTTTCTCTCATTCCCTCCAGCAATCATTTAGGTCAAAGGTGTGAGTGCTAAGAATGTGTGCCTACTTCTGACTAAGTTTTAGCAGATTTAATATTTCTCTATAAAATATTTAAGGTTAAAATACACGGATGTGGCATAGACGTCTGGTTAAAACAAACGTTAGCTTCTTGTTCAATCCCACCTTGAGAAAATGTCTTTCACTATAACTTCGTGTTGACCAATGCCTTGTGTGCGAACTCCGCTGAAGAAAACTGTGGAAGCCCGCCGTGTGTGTGTGTGTGTTTGAGAGAGAGAGACCTTTTTATGCCTTAGAGAATCAATATAATCAACCATGCGCTTGACAAGAATAGTGTGAATGATCGCAGTGGAATTAGAAAAGTCAGTAATAGACAAAAAGAAAAAAAACTCGATATTTATTTATTATTACAAGCTGCTCCCAAGTAAATTCTGCGATTTATAAATTTTCTTATTTCTATTTTGATACATTGTCCTTCACTCTCTTTTATCTTTGTATTAAGCTTTCAGTAATGTGTTCGATATTCCTTCATAGATTTTTTAACATTTTTGTTAAGTCTAGGAGAGGCCGCAATGCGCACTGCATTTGCAGGTTCTCTGAGACCAAGGAACTTAATGCCGTTATTGTTCCTTTTAGACGCGAAAGGAAAGACTTGAGCAGAGAGCCGACTCCAGAAGATGAATGTTCTTGAGAGAAAGGACTCAGCATAGTGGTTAGTACAGAACCGGAGGTTGAAGCACCAGAGATGATGAGAGGTGGATTGGATTTGTCTGAGTGGTGCATGCATGAGAAGAGCTAGTTCAGAGGTGTAGAGGCTATTAGAGTAGCGATAGACCAGACAGAGATAAGACGGCATAATTGTAGGTCAGAGGCTAGAGTGTTTCCGTTGGTAATGGAATATGGATATCAATCATTCGAACAGCTTTATCCTGGATGCCTGCATGAATAGCAGCAGTCCCAGTTGTGGGCGCAGTGCTCTATTGTAGGACCCACTTGAACCATGTACAGTGTCAGCAGTTATAAGTGAAGCAGGGTAGAATATCTAAAATATCTTCCCAAATATCCCCGAAGAGAAAGACTAGTTTTTGTGATGCGATCCTAGCTACATTGAGGATATACATTCACCAGGAGAGACACTGGGTGGTAATAAAGCCCAGTATTTAGAATGGCTGTGAGTGAGTGCTCTAGCTGAAAGCATTTCATATCTAGTGGTAGTGCGGTGTAGCGGTTAGTTTTGTTGACTGTCTTTTTACTGTTGAAAGGAACAAGTTAGACCTAGCCTCAGTGAATGATACTATCAAGGTCTCCGTTTATGAAATCCATGCAAATTTAGCATGTGATATCTAGGTTGCATACGGATAATATATCGTTGGGAAAAGTTAGGGAGAAATTAAAAGCCAGGTTACCTGCATAAAAATGCGTGTTGTTGGATATGGAAGCAAGTAGATCTTTGGTGTATAGAAAGACGAGAGTGGGGCGACAAACCAAATCCAGGAATCAACAATATAGTTGATTGAGAATAAAGCAGAAAGAGTTCTATCAACACATGTTATGAGGGCGAAATCAGATAGTTAAAATTATTTATTATGTAACGTTCGAACTTCTTTCATTATATTAAAGATTTTGGTTATATTCTCGATTACAGTAAGGTTGTTAAAACTATAACACCCGAACACGTGCCATAACAATCATAGTAATATAGACGATATGTTTTGTGTATTTCTCATCTTGATCCATTTGAAAATCTTTTGGAAATGCAATTCTGAAATTAACAGAAGAATGTTAAACTAAATAAATACATTAAACATGAAACTTATCTCAAAAACTGTTTTCAAAGAAAGCATTTCGATATGTTTAAATTTCTGTTTCTGTCAAATGAAACAAGAGTATAATATTTCACATAATTCGGTCAACAACTTTCTCTTATAGTCCTTTATTTTCAAGACAAGTCATATTATACATGTCAAAATAATCCTGTAAAATTACTTAAGTAGATTGACATTCGTAAATCAACAAATTTATGAACCATTGAAAAAAACGCTGTAAGGCAGCGAAAATTTGATATCAAAATTACTGTTCTAAATCTTCTTAATAAATACATCAAATGACAATAATGAAAATTTGATGGGATTTATTAAAAATTATTTATTTTGATTTGATTAATAACTGTAAATATTTACTGAGACACGCATCTTTTTACTATACATGTCTTAAAAGTAAATGTAAATATATGTGTTGTTAACGAATATTTGAAATCAACCAGCTTTATTACAACTGACCAGCTATTACCAATAAAATGTAATTGGATTAACTAACGAAGGGATAATATAATATCCAGCTTTGCTCTACTGTTTATGATGTAATATGATTATTTTATAGAGATAAACAACAAATATTCGCCAGTTTCTGAGAAATTTCTCTTGTTGCTGTTGTTGTCTAGCCCAAGATCAGCTCTGATTCAGTGGGCATATGATCTAGTTTCATTCATTATAATTTTACCTTTACATTTTTACTAAGCCTTTCTTAGTATATCCCTCCCTTTCATAAGATGGAAGCGTGTAAGTATTTATTAGCAAGTAAGATAACTGCATATAAACTCCTCTCTCTTTGGCTCAATTTGTCTTTACTTACCTAGGTAGACTTTGTTCGGGATCGATAAAAATAAGGGCCATTCGGCTATCTATGTTGGGTGTAACTGATTATACGTTCCCCCAAAATGTGTAGTTTTGACAAATAATAATAATAATAATAATAATAATAATAATAATAATAATAATGATAACAACAACAAAAACAACAAAAACAACAACAACAACAACAACAACAACAACAATAATAATAATAATAATAATAATAATAATAATAATAATATAATAATAATAATAATAATAAAATAATAATAATAATAATAATAATAATAATAATAATAATAATAATAATAATATAATAATAATAATAATAATAATAATAATAATAATAATAAAATAATAATAATAAGCACTAGGAATGATCAAGAAGGGAACCGAAAATTATATGAGAATGATCCCTGGCTTACCATCCCTGCAAGAAGTGCAAAAGATTGTCTTAACTGGTACATCACACGTATTGAGAAGAGCATTGTCGATGTGAGAACTGTTGCTGCTCATGTATTTTAATTTAACTTAAAAAAAAAAAAAAAAATGAACGAACTACTGAGTTTGGTTTAATGGCCTACCAATGTATACTCTGAGTTTCTTTGCCCTAGGAGTCGGGAAGACACTCGGCAAGAAATGGAAGCAAATTTGAAAGAGGAAAAAAAAGTAATAATAATAATAATGATAATAATAATAATAATAATAATAATAATAATAATAAGCCTGAGGAAATGGAAGAATTCTGGAAGAATATATGGAGCAACAAAAAAGAATAAGATGCTGGAGCTCACTGGGTAGAACGTAAGAAGCTGAGAGACTGGATGAAATTGAAGAGCAGAAATGGGAGGCAATAGGAGAAGAAGAGTTAAGAAGTGTTCTTAAAAAGTCTCACAAATAGAAAACCCCAAGACTGGACCGGATCCCTAACAGCTAGCTGAATTGTTTGACAGAAGTACACCAATATTTTGCAACGTCCCTAACTGATGTCATCCAACCCAGAGCAAATACCTGCCTGGCTGACCGAAGAAACAACATACCTTCTACCAAAATCTGAAGACACGAAAAATCCAAAGACAGTATATACTTCGAAGCAGCAATGCTGATGTTGACCAAGCAACAACCCATTAGTGGCTGAGAAGCTCAGGACTGAAAGCAGAGCCTGAAGGTTTCATATTAGCGGCACAAAACCAAAGCTTGCTCACCAAGAACTACCAGGCTAACGTTCTTGAAAACGGCTCTGACCCTAAAAGCAGATTCTGCGATACATTTGACGAATCAATAGACTGCGTCGACACCAAACGAATCTAAAAATCTCCACGATAGGATAGGACTATATTTACACTGGAAAATATGTAAACACTACAAAATCAACACTTCTGCTTACTGGTATGAACATCATCCTAAGTCAGTCGTTGAACGTAAAAATGTCACTATCCTATGGAATTTTCCAGTCGACACCGACAGAATGATCCAGGCTAATCGATCAAACATAGTCATTAAAGACTGGGAAGAAAATAATTGTAGATTAATAGATGTAAGTGTTCCTACTGATGAAAATATATCTATCCAAGGACTTGGAAATTGAAATACAAAAGATGTGGCGTCTTAAGGTGAGAACTGTTCCTGTTATTGTGGGTGCCCTGGGTATGATAAGAAAGGGATGTCAGAAACATCTAGATGATATCGCAAGAGAACCATGTCTCGGAGAAATCCAAAGGATTGTACTGACAAGTACTGCCCCCATCCTAGTAGTAAATAAGGGAATCGAACACCTACAAAATCCCTTGGGATTTCCCAATTCAAATAGAACAGGTACTAGAGCAAAACAAGCCTGATCTAGTGGTGGGGGACAAGATGCACCACATGTGCTATATAGTTGATATTGCGTGCCCCATTGACCCACAAATAGTCAAGAAGGAAAGCAAGAAAATAGATATATACAATCCTCCTAAGTACGAAGAAACCCAGCTACAGAAAATGAAGACGGCGAAGATAGTGCCAATTACAGTTGGGTCCTTAGGAACAGTATCAGAAAGCATTCGAATTTAATTGTAGCCATGAAACGTACGTAGATTTTTTTACTTATTATATATTGATTATTCATTTTTATACTTTTTGAGATCTAGTTATTTGTTTTATAAAATTATATTTTCCCTTTAAGTTTGGAGTTATACACCCTAATATTATTATGATAACAATATATATATAATATATATATATATATATGTATGTATACTTAGATAGGTTTCGGCCAGTATTGACTCAGACCAAGTCTAACTTAATAGCACCACCTGGAAATGTGTGTGTGTGTGTGTATATATATATATATATATATATATATATATATATATATAACAGGCTCCTTTCAGTTTCCCTCTACCAAATCCACTCAAGGCTTTGGTCGGCCCGAGGCTGTAGAAGAAGACACTTGCCCAAGGTCCCACGCAGTGGGACTGAACCCGGAACCATGTGGTTAGGAAGCAAGCTTCTTACCACACAGCCACGTCCGCGCCTGTATTGATTTATTCTATCCAAATGCAGTTTTATTTTTAAAAAAAGAAATTATAATTGCGTGGTATCATGGTCGTTCCAAAGCTATTTTTAGCGTCTCTGAAGTGAAAACGCATTCAAATTTTTGTCTTACAATATTGAATGTATTGCGTATGTTTTACCAGTTTCTTCTTTTTCGCAAGCTCGTGTTTCCAAATTTTATTTTCCAGCGATTTATGAGAAAATATGGAATATTCTTGATAGCAATTATTCTCCACATCACTTTAATTATATAGTTACAAATTTATTTAATTTTGAAATAGAGGTCTAACAAGTCTTAGTGATAGAAATTCGGTCACACATAAGCTAAATTCTGCTAAACTACCTAAATATCCGATCGTTGTTCATAAAGCTCACATGCCAACTATTTTTCATCATATGTTATTGCCTTTATCGTATTAAGATATGTCAGGAGGTGAAGCGGTATTTCTGATTCCAATCTACATCTCTCCTACGTTCCTTTTTATCCCCTCTACTTATGCATTATTACGCAGAAATAACGGGAGTGTATCCGCTATTCAGACATACATAGTTAGCTATAACGATATATATGAACAGCAAATGTCAAGCCACTTCAAACAAAGCAATTGAGCTTATGTGATAAATATTAAAGGCCAAACTAACATGCATCTGACAGCGGTCTGCAACTGCATAATTTGTACTGAGCAAAGAAAAAGAAAATAAACCCTTTGTTGTTGTTGCTGTTGTCGTCGTTGTTGGTGTTGTTTTTGTTGATTTTGATGCTGTTCTTGTTGTTGTTGTTTTTTTTATTGCAGTTTTTGTTTGTGATACGAACACTGGAAATATTTCGAATCGATCAGTTGCAAATTCAAATCTTTGGTTCCATTTAATATTTCATAATGGATTGCATTACACGATACAGAATAAAAACATTTTCATTGACTAATAAAAGCATAAATTCCATTTTCAGATTATAAATATATACTAATTTCACTCGGAACGTCTAACTGCTCTCTTCAGAAGGGATTCACAGTTTATAAGTACAATTAATCTCTATAGGAATAATGAAGCAAATAACTCAATACCCTAATGAGCAATTGACATAAAAATGAAAAAACTGCGCACACACGCGTGTGTGGATATCCAAGTATGTAGGAACGAGTGGACAAACGAAAGAAGACATTCAACAAATTTGGTTGGATTTAGACGTATAATTTAATAGCAGTTTCACTTGGTCCCGTGCAACGTGAAGCTTCGTAGGCCTATAAAAGAAACCTAGCTCGTCAGGCATCTAGAAGCCATCTTGAATTTCCTTCATTTCCTGTTGCTTGATCTCCAAGTGCCTAACAAACTAGGTTCGTTCTAACACAGAGGATATATGCGTGTATGTATATATATATATATATATTATATATATATATATATATAATATATATATATATATATATATATATATAATATATATTATATATATATATATATATAATATATATTATATATATAATATATATATATCTATATATATATGTGGAAGCGCAATGGCCCAGTGGTTAGAGCGAAAACACTAAAAGCTCCACGAAGCTCCCGCATGGGGAGGTGGCGATCCCTGCTGTACTCTTTCGCCACAACTTTCTCTCACTCTTTCTTCTGTTGGCCTGCTCGCTTGGCCAGCGGAGTGGCGTCATTTCAAGGCTAAAACAATGCGAAGCGCATTGTGACCAGCGATGTGTAGCAACATCAGATAGCCTGGTCGGTCATGTGTGATATATATATATATATATATAATATATATATATACATACATATATATATATATATATAATATATATATATATATACATACATAAATATATATACATATATAATATATATTATATATGTGTGTGTGTGTGTACATAAACATATACATATATGCATATATATACAAGCGGGTGCTGAAGAGTTTCAGGTTTTAAAGATGTCGCGAAAGGCTTTGCTGGAGGCCCAACCTTCCGAGTTCTTTTACAGGGCTTAGAAAAACTGAAGGATTGCTGCAATAAGTGTGTGATCTGAGAGGGGAATATGTCGAATAAAATCATAATTAACTGGTCCTCCTGTATTTTCTTTTACCCAAACCCAGGAACTTTTCAGCACTTACTCTTTGTGTGTGTGCGTGTTTGTGTGTGTGCGTGTTTGTGTGTGTATAGAGAAAGCGAGAGTGAGGGAAAGAGAGAGAGAGAGTGAAAGAAAGAGAGAAACAGAGAAAAGGAGCACTGTTAGAAAGGAGAATAACATATTCTCTTTCAGGAATTGTACTTAATGCATTACACATATGGAATAAATAGTATTTACAGATATCTTGAGGAATCGTAATTGATGAATGCTAAGCAATTTCACGCTTTTAAAAGAACAAAACAGCACTAAACCGAATCTCTATATAAAGATCATTGAAAACTGGTGGCACCTGATTCACTGTTCATTAAGTATGTACTTTCAGTGATACGCTATCTTAATGCAATTTACAATATCTTAGGTAATTCAGTGTATGCAGTACAACAATTTCGCAATGGTATGTATGATTAGGTTGATGGAATTGAGCAATGTTGAATACTATCAGCCAAAGTTTGAATTTCTACATCACTCAAAAAACATCATATCAATGTATGTGTTATATATATATATATTATATATATATATATATATATATTATATATATACATATATATAAATAGATATGTGTGTGTGTGTGTGTGTGTGTGTGTGTGTACATAAACATATACATATATATGCATATATATACAAGCGGGTGCTGAAGAGTTTCAGGTTTTAAAGATGTCGCGAAAGGCTTTGCTGGAGGCCCAACCTTCCGAGTTCTTTTACAGGGCTTAGAAAAACTGAAGGATTGCTGCAATAAGTGTGTGATCTGAGAGGGGAATATGTCGAATAAAATCATAATTAACTGGTCCTCCTGTATTTTCTTTTACCCAAACCCAGGAACTTTTCAGCACTTACTCTTTGTGTGTGTGCGTGTTTGTGTGTGTGCGTGTTTGTGTGTGTGCGTGTTTGTGTGTGTATAGAGAAAGCGAGAGTGAGGGAAAGAGAGAGAGAGAGTGAAAGAAAGAGAGAAACAGAGAAAAGGAGCACTGTTAGAAAGGAGAATAACATATTCTCTTTCAGGAATTGTACTTAATGCATTACACATATGGAATAAATAGTAATTTACAGATATCTTGAGGAATCGTAATTGATGAATGCTAAGCAATTTCACGCTTTTAAAAGAACAAAACAGCACTAAACCGAATCTCTATATTAAAGATCATTGAAAACTGGTGGCACCTGATTCACTGTTCATTAAGTATGTACTTTCAGTGATACGCTATCTTAATGCAATTTACAATATCTTAGGTAATTCAGTGTATGCAGTACAACAATTTCGCAATGGTATGTATGATTAGGTTGATGGAATTGAGCAATGTTGAATACTATCAGCCAAAGTTTGAATTTCTACATCACTCAAAAAACATCATATCAATGTATGTGTTATATATATATACATTATATATATATATATATATATATTATATATATACATATATATATAAATAGATATGTGTGTGTGTGTGTGGTGTGTGTGTGTGTGTATACATATATATATATATATATATATATAGAGAGAGAGAGAGAGGAGTGAGGGAGGGAGATATATGGATAGATAGATAGATAGAGGTATCAACTATGAGTGCAATTCACCTTATAGTAGATACAGCTGCATAATTCCATATTCCTTTGTCATTCTAATTACTATTACTGCTCTGTACCACGTGTTGTTCTGAAGCATATGTACTTTAAATTCTAACACCAGTTCATTGTATCGCTATACCTAAGCAAAATATAGTATCTTTCTCTTTCTATCCCTCTCTTTCTTTCTCTCTATCCCTCTCTCTCTCTCTCTGTATACACCACACACACACACACATATCTCTATATATATATATATATATATTATATATATATATATATATATTATATATATATATATATATCTATATATATATATATATATATATATATACATATATGACAGGCTTGTTTCACTTACCATCTGCCAATTCTGTCTTGGTTGGCCCGAGGCCATTGTAGAAGACACCCGAAGTGCCACACAGCGGGACTGAACTCGTAACCATGTGGTTGGAAAGCAAACTTCTTACCACACAGTCACACTTATATTGTGAATGAAGTTTTATAAAGCTCTATTTTATCAACTGATAACATAGCAAGCTCCATAATTTTCTTTTTTTATTATGTAAGAGATGTGATATTATGTGACAATAAATTCCTACTCATAAGTACCTTTCATAATAATATATTTCCCAATATTACAGAATCCTATTGATTAATCTGCTTCCATTTTAATAAACTTAGTATCCATAACATTTAATTTGCATCGACACATCAATGGCTCACTTTAAGAAACATGTAATGTCGCATACTTTACCATAAATCAGTGTTTTATTTAAAATTTATCTCGATTGACACACTCGAAATAAAATATGTAAATAATCAACTGGAATCAATATATTCCTTTTGACTCAATGTATATGGTGAAGGAAGCGCCCTCTGCTTCCAGTGATCTTTAATAAAGAGAATCATATTTAAACTTTTCAGTTCCTATGAAGCATAGATCGAGTTTAAAATTGACCAATTACTACCATGAGTGACTGCAAATTACAACTAGTTTTCCATAAGCAATTCACTGGCAAGAATACTTGACTATATAAAAATGAAAGGTGAAATTTTGTTATTCTCCTTCTTATGATCGGTGCTCTCTCTTTATATTCCATTTTGTTTACAAAAGCATAATGGTGTTCAACAACAATACAGGAAATACAAAAACAAATAATGTGTGTTGATTGCTCTGTTATGTTATTATGTGATTGTACTGTTCAATTTTCTGCTCTGTATTGTAGATAAATATATTTAATTAACTGAAGAGGATACTTTAGTTACTGCACAAATGTTGCTCCTGCCAATGGAATTCAACCTACATTGAGAAAACGTAAAATCATTTACTTTGATCAATTGGAATACGTTTGACATTAGGAGAGAGGAAGAAACATTTGCGTTGATGATAGATTCAAGCTGCTTTCTTTACAGCTCCAACAACTCAACAAACAGACAGCGCATACAATATGAACGAATATAATACTGGAGCTTTGTTTAGGGACAATATAACTAAGTCTGTGATAATTCGTCTGTTTTAATAGTTTCATTTTTAAGCACAATCACTCCGTCATATAAATAGAAATGAATCGTATGAGAACGTATTGATGTCTGGCGAAATACAGGAAATGAATATAGGGGAGATAATCGGCTTAACTGCTCAATCGAAAATATTAATATAGAAGAGCGACTCTTAGTTTCTGAATGATATTTCTTTATCTGGACAAAGAAAATTTCTCTTTTTATATTAGAGAAACTGTTTTCTCTCCTTCTTTTGATTTCCTCGCTTTCTCTCCGTCTTCAAGTGCGACAGACTGTCTCCATGCATAACATACTCTCTCTCTCTCTCTCTCTCTCTCTCTCTCTCTCTATATATATATATATATATATATATATATATATATATATGTACACACATATATAGAGATAGAGAGAAGGGGGAGTGGATGATAGAGTGAGATAGAGAGAGGGAGAGGGTGAGATACATAGATAGATACTTACACACACATGAACACATAAAAACAAGGAGCTTAAAAGAGGGGACAATCGGTGAAGAGGTTTTATTTCCATATAGACATACATATGTGCGTTGTGTGTGTGTATGTAAATACATCTTCACCTTTTTGTTCCCTCTTATATATATATATAATATATATATATATATATATATATATATATATATAAATGTGCTTGTATATATATACACGTATATACATATACATGTATGTATCTATGTACTTATGTATATGTAAGTACCTTCGTATGGATGTTTGACATCCTTTGACATGCCCCTTGTTTTTAATATTACAATGTGTTCCCAACGCCCTCCTCACATGGTTAGCTAGGTAATGGAACCCGTTCACTGGCTGACCACCTAACCATGAAACTCGTAGTACTGGGTTATATAGTACCAACAGCAGGAATTTCTTGACCTGACTTGACACAGTGAATACTGAGGTTTCTTACCGAATATGCAGCATCTTTTGCTGAGCAAGTAATTTCTTTATTCCCGTAGTTTCCTGGTAAAACCAAATAAGAAGGTAGCGTGCACCCTCCCTTCAAGCTGTTTGGTGTAAGTCCCGCGTGTTTCTTTGAGATAACCCCAGGTCGGATGTGGGTCGCCTTGTAAGCCAACGCTTTGAAAAAATCAGATATCCCTAAGTGAACAAGCGAAGTGAGTTCAGCAGGCTCAGGTGAGTGGATGTCTGGAATACAGAATGCGTAGGAAGATTTTTTTTTATATTGCAGCGTGCGATGTTAGAAGCTAGATTAGTTTAACTAACATTTACATTGTACAAAAGCTTATGAATCCATGTCTATTTAGGAAATAGTGCTTAATGAGGGGTAAATCTTTTCTTTAATATAGGTGCAGGAGTGGCTGTGTGGTAAGTAGCTTGCTTACAAACCACATGGTTCCGAGTTCAGTCTCACTGCGTGGCACCTTGGGCAAGTGTCTTCTACTATAGCCTCGGGCCGACCAAAACCTTGTGAGTAGATTTGGTAGGCGGAAACTGAAAGAAGACCGTCGTGTATATGTATATATATATATGTGTGTGTGTGTGTGTGTGTGTGTGTGTGTGTGTGTGTCTGTGTCTGTGTTTGTCCCCCCAACATCACTTGACAACCGATGCTGGTGTGTTTACGTCCCCGTAACTTAGCGGTTCGGCAAAAGATACCGATAGAATAAGTACTAGGCTTACAAAGAATAAGTCCTGGGGCCGATTTGCTCGACTAAAGGAGGTGTTCCAGCATGGCCACAGTCAAATGACTGAAACAAGTAAAAGAGTAAAAGAGTAATATGTTACTTGAGATATTTAAGTTGAACAGAGGATGTATCTAATTTTAAACTATTAGCTAAAAACAAAGGTACAACAGAAGAAGAAAGAGAAATAAAGAAACAAACAAAACGATGATGAGCACTACTTCTTAATGTCACTAATTGAGCGTTACGTAATATGTCCAAGTTGTTGCTTGTTCCTTCTCGAGCCATGCCTGGCTCATAAGGGCCGGTTTCCCGGTTTCTTGGCGTATAGGTTCCCCACTTGGACGGGACGCCGGTCCATCGCAGGTGAGCTGCAAGATGCAGAGGAAAGAGTGAGAGAAAGTTGTGGCGAAAGAGTCAGCTGGAGTCGCGTGGAGCTTAGGTGTTTCGCTCATAAACACACACATCGTCCGGTCTGAGATTCGAACCCGAGATCCCTCGACCGCGATTCCGCTGCTCTAACTATTAGGCCATGTGCCTCCACAATATGTCCAAGTGTGTGTTTTAGTATCAAGAGAGAATATATTTAAAACAGAGGCAGCGAGCTGGCAGAAACGTTAGCACGCCGGGCGAAATGCGTAGCCGTATTTCGTCTGCCGTTACGTTCTGAGTTCAAATTCCGCCGAGGTCTACTTTGCCTTTCATCCTTTCGGGGTCGATTAAATAAGTACCAGTTACGCACTGGGGTCGATATAATCGACTTAATCCCTTTGTCTGTCCTTGTTTGTCCCCTCTATGTTTAGCCCCTTGTGGATAGTAAAGAAATAGGTATTTAAAACAGAAACATCAAAACAATAAAACTGACTTGAAACAGAGAGCGAGGAGTAGAAGAGAGAATTAAAAGCATAACGAAAGAGTGTTTATGAAGGTACAGAGACGCAATGGTGATGGTAAATATATATATCAGAGAAAGATATTAGGAAAAATGATGTCTTAGGAGGTACCATTCTTAATATTTTGTTTTTTTCTTTTTTTTACGTAGATGGAAAACAAAGTTATGCCGATGGCCATTTTCAAAGCTTCTGAAACTAGTAGTGTGGAAGTTATTTTCAGATTTCCGGTCTGACTTGAAGAACTGCAACAGAGTTGACGCGTAATCGTGTCTTTCTACAAGTCAGGTAGCAATTGGACGGGGAGTTTTGATGACCAGTTTAGTGGGAAAAAATATATTGCAAGAGTTGGTTCAACTCGACATTAAACAGATTAAAAAATGATCTAAGATCGAAGTTGTAACTTTCTACTTCTATTTCTCAGCAGTAGCTCTTTCGTTTGTTTTAGCCATGAAGGCTAAAGACGCACTAAAGGTCCAGAATAAATTTTTATTAAAATTTTGATTTGTTACAGCCGTGATTGTGGCCATTCTGGAACAACGTCTTCAATGTTGAGTCTCTAACTATGTGTCAGTAAATTAATGGAGTTTGTTCTACCCTGGTTATCGAATGCTCCAGATGGGTGGTCTGCGACATTAGATTAAAGTGCAAGAGGGCATTTTCATAGGGTGTCATAGGAAATTTTAAGTTTTCCCTTTCTTTCTCATATTTTTTGTGCACACGCACATATTCATATATTTACACACATACTCATATATATGTATGTATGTGTGTATGTATATGCATATACATACATATATGCATATACATACATATATGTGTATATATATATATATATATATATATATATATATATATATATTGCATGCATGTAAGTATATATGTATGCATATGCATTGCCTTGGGCCCTCGACTCTGATGAGGAGGAAGCCGGCGCCTGCTTGTCTTGTGCATTTTGAGACCTGGTGGAGCCCATCTCACCTCAGTTTATATACACGCATACATACATACATACATACATACATACATACATACATACATATATATATATATATATATATATATATGTGTGTGTGTGTGTGTGTTTGTGTTTGTGTGTAATGTCCCACAGTTACAATTAATAACTCGATTTAGTTTCTTCTGTGAAAGAGATTAGATGGGTTGGTAAAAGAAATATGGTCTGTGTAATGTCTCTTCTATTCAATTGCAACAAAACAATTCTTTCTTATAGTTCTCTATACTATACTTCTTTCGTTTGCAACCGCTGCTTCTCTCTACACTTCTCTTTCTTCTTCTTCTTATTCTTCTTCTTCTTATTATTATTATTATTATTATTATTATTATTATTATTATTATTATTATTATTATTATTATTGTTATTGTTATTGTTATTATTATTATTATTATTGCTGTTGTTGTTGTTATTATTACTATTACTATTATTATTATTATTGTTTTTATTATTATTATTATTATTATTATTGTTGTTATTATTATTATTATTATTATTATTATTATTATTATTATTGTTATTATTATTATTATTATTATTATTATTGTTATTATTATTATTATTGTTGTTGTTATTATTACTATTATTATTATTATTATTATTATTATTGTTATTATTATTATTATTATTATTCGTTCTCTTGGTCATCATCATCGTTGTCTTAGTCTTCTATTTCTTTTTAGCATTTGCTTCTTCTTCTTCTTCTTCTTCTTCGTCTGCTGCTACTACTACTACTACTACTACTACTACTACTACAAAATTCTTCCTTTTCTTTTTTGCTGTCTTCTTCTTCGCTGTCTCGTCGTCGTTTTATTTATTTATTTCTTCCCCCTCTCGTCCTTCAAAGATGATAATAAATTTCACCCATATTATTTTTCCCTTTGTTTGTTTCGTTTGAATTAAGCTCAATTTTCATTCCTGGCATCTATTGACATTAATCCGTTAGCGTGGGAAATAAATTTGCACTATTATATCAAATATATCTACACTACCAATAAGCGAATAATTATGTTTTATGTGTCCCTGTTTGATGGGCTTTTAAAAAAAATTATGTATATTTTATTTCATAGGAGTGGCTGTGTGGTAAGTAGCTTGTTTACCAACCACATGGTTCCGGGTTCAGTCTCACTGCATGGCACCTTGGGCAAGTGTCTTCTACTATAGCCTCGGGCCGACCAAAGCCTTGTGAGTGGATTTGGTAGACGGAAACTGAAAGAAGCCCGTCGTATATATGTACATATATATATGCGTGCGCGTGTTTGTGTGTCTGTGTTTGTCCCCCTAGCATTGCTTGACAACCGATACTGGGGTGTTTATGTCCCCGTTACTTAGTGGTTCGGCAAAAGAGACCGATAGAATAAGTACTGGGCTTACAAAAGAATAAGTCCCGGGGTCGATTTGCTCTATTAAAAGGCGGTGCTCCAGCATGGCCGCAGTCAAATGACTGAAACAAGTAAAAGAGTAAAAGAGTAAAGAGTAAGAGTACACACTTCACACGGAAAATTTAGCTGCTTGCAAAATATAAGCATCCTCCATTGCTAAACATTAAACCATTCTATTAGTTACACGTATAATGTAATATAATATAATATGTATAATATAATCTCTATATATATAAAGCTGAAGTTGTCTGTGTGTGGCAGGTTTGGTAGCCTTCAACTAACACTATCTCCTCCAAGATACTGCGGCACAAGTTGACCAAAATTGAGATAGAAGAAGGCTTGTTCTTCCTTCCGTAGAAGAAAAATTTAAATCGGACCATGTTAACACCAAAAATTATTTACATCAAAAAGGTGCTTTTTTTATGAAAATCCCTATTTTTTACGAGTTTTTGACTGCTGTGTCGCCATTTTTCGGTGTATTTCAACCAGAAAAATGTTCACTTAAAGAGAATAACAAGGTGCATAATGTAAAATTTTTACTTTTTAAAAATTCCAATTCTAAAGGGTCGAAGCGAACCCGAGCAACGCCGGGCGATACTGCTAGTATAATATAAATTGAAACAGAATTTTTTTTTTAATTATCACCCTCTCACAATAAACCATACATAACTATTAATCATTAGCGATAAAAGCACTATTAATACCAAAAAGCAACCTTTATATTCATTTTCATGTGGATGTATTGTTAGAACGTCGAATATTATGCTATTATCATTCGAATATCTTCTAATATTGACGCATGGCGCATAAAAACAATCGCAAACCGTAAATAGGCCCTATGCTCCTATATGAGAGGATCTGTCAAAGCTAATGATGCAGGACACGGTGTCCTAACAAGAAATCCGCGTTTAGTTGAATATAAATATGGCCTTTTAATACATATGTATATATCGTGTAACATCGTCCGTTTTTCTGTCCTTGTTTTGTATACATTCGATCCCTTTTCCAAGGAATCTAATGCTCTTAGCTTAGTCTTTCCTCGGGGCTCACCAGATTGGAGCAATCTTAAGATTAATCAGCCGAAATTGCGAGGATGATCCGGTTCTTGACTGAAGATTAAAGGCTTCGAATGACCTGTCCGTGTTTTTGGTATCGTTTATCTGGATGTTTTGCGTTCTTGTCCCATTTTGAATTTTATATATATGAAACTTACTTGGAAAAGGATGCGTGGCGTTCGATCATATAATAATATAAATAATAATATAAATACATGCATATAAACATGCACATATGTACATACCTACATATATATGTATATATATACATGCATACATCATATATACATACAGGACATCAAGAAAACGTAGAACACAATGAGAAACGAAAACATAAAAACAAAAACAGAGAAATGAACTATTTTTCAAACAACGAAAACACAGAGTACAAGACATAGAACACAAGGAATATTCCCCTTCTTCAGTTGTTCATGTTTCGTCTACTCCGCGTTCGAAGGTAAGGACAAGACGCGACTTCATGGAAACAGTTCTTCCCGCAAAGCATATTAAATGAAATTTGGGATTTTTTGTGGAGAGGTAAAAGTGGTAACAAGAATAGGACAGCGATAACAAAACAAGACAGTAAAAACAATAAAAGTAAAAACAGTAAAAGACAGAACAATGAGAATAACACAGTAATAACAAACGATAGGGCTGTTAAACCAAGACGATGGAAAATTATTTTGAACGCTTGAGGAGACAGCTTTTGAGAGGGACAGCTTTTGAAAGGGCACATGAGCCCTTTCAAGGTTCACGTTGGAGCTTCCAACTGGACTCGGCATCATTCCACCCTTCCCTATTCTTCTCCTCTTCCCTTCACTATTCCCTCTCTCTTACTCCTCCTCCTCGACTCTCTCATCACTGACACGTGACCAGAGGGACGTCATCTTTCCAACTGCTATCTTCACCAAGTCAAGACCGCTTATCCTGTCCCTCTCAAAAGCTGTCTCCTCAAGCGTTCAAAATAATTTTCCATCGTCTTGGCTTAACAGCTCTATCGTTTGTTATTACTGTGTTATTCTCATTGTTCTGTCTTTTACTGTTTTTACTTTTATTGTTTTTACTGTCTTGTTTTGTTATCGCTGTCCTATTCTTGTTACCACTTTTACCTCTCCACAAAAAATTTTGCAGTGGCAGCCAGTTTTCTGACGAAACGACGTGGAGTTCGCCATATCTTTTCTCTGATACTTTTGATAAGCTTATTTTTCAGCCACGTCCAGGTAAATCAGCGGTGGAACCAGTCTCTGGAAATGTCTTGACAATATTCCAGATTGTTGTTCGGTTAATTTTCAGCTTTTTTTGCTATAACTATATTCCTTTCGCCTCCTTTGTGGAGGGTTATGACTGTATCTCGGTCTATAGTCATTAACTAATTTATAAATCTGAATTTATTTAGTCTGGCACACAAAAGAAAATACACACACACACTAGGCTTTTATAATGATATGTAATTTTCATATCTTATATTTCAGGAGGACGATTGGGATCACGTGGATGAGAAAGGCGCGATCCAGCGAGGAGTGGACAGCGTGCTGTGACCACCGGTGTCAAATGGACACCCGACGGACTGGTCGGTCAAGGTGAAGATGATATTTATTGATAGTTATTAAATCCGAAACGGTTGCCTTAATTTTGGGACACCCTGTATATTTTTATTAATATTTACCTGAAGAAACAGAGTGACTCAAGGTCCGAGAGTCTCATGCGTTAACTCTTATATATATATATATATATATATTGATCAAAATAAAAACATGATGCCAAGGATTCAGCGGTACATATGTTTCGGGCCTTTATTAGACAGATTTATAACAATGCATAATGTATGTCTGTGGCCTTCTTCAGCCGCGCACAACAGCTTCCACAAGGACATGTGTTAAGTACTCACCCCGTATTTCTGTACTCAACTATATATATATATATATATATATAAATAAATATATATATATATATTATATATATATATCTATATATATATATATATATATGTATATATATATATATATATATATATATATATATATATATATATTATATATATATATATATATATATATATATATATATATATCTGTATGTATGCGTGTGTGTGTGTATAATGTACTCTTCCGTAATGGTAAGGTCAACAAAAGGAGTACTCCATCTGGTGAGAGATAAATATTATTTAACAGACACAATTGTTTTCCATAGAGTCAGCATAACTACCGATTCTCTTGTCAAGCAGGTTCATATGATCCATCCTATGGGATGTCTACATTTAGAAGTCAGTTTCATGATGTGGCTGATGAAAAATGAATCATTTCTCACGATTACTTTTAAGTCCCGTATGTCATTAGCACTCTGAATGATTGTGTTATCTGATGTCAAATAAGTAACATTTATTTGTATTTCTTCCGTAACAAAAAACCTGAATTTTTTATGCATTAAATTTCATATTGTTTTTATCTGACCATAATAAATGAGAGCTAGCTCATTTTAGAATGTGGCGGCACCTTCTGAATTTGGACAGCCATCGATATTTTTGTATCTTTTATCGTTCCAGGGATGATGAAAGAGGGCACTAGGCTTGCGCCCTGGACGGAAACTTTTCTTACGCATATACTTAGCCAAGTCTGACTGATGAAGGATTTAGATGTATATTAATAGAGAAATAGCGTAACAAAGAAACATCCTCAAAAAGCTAAGAGCAACTTGTGAGTGGAGCTCTAAACATTTAGCTATAATCATCATGCTACTTTATTGAATAAGAGTAGTGTTAAAAGGTCCAACCTGCTAGAAAAAGCAGCTTAATGTCCATTAAGTTATATACCCTTTTGTCTTGTAATGGGTATGACACATTACAAAATATAGTTCTAGATACGCAGTGTCCAAAAGACAGACGGACCGGTGCTTTTGATTACAATTCTCGGTACTCGCTGACAACGCAATAATTACAGATTAAGTATATCTACTGTTAATATGGATATAAGTAACCCAAATAATTGTTTTAGATTAACGAGACAGAGTGAAAGTGAAAATGAGAAAACCGGAAAAGGAAACTGTTCAACTAATATGAAAGAAATTTTTTGGTGTGTTGGGAATTAAAAGATATGAAATGACACTCGAAATGTATTGTAGACAGTTATATGCATTCTGAGCTATTTATAGTTTTCATTGCTCCGAAGAGGCGACAGAATATCATTTACAATAATTTGTAGCACTAGAATATTATTATTAGGAATTATGATTCCAGTATTAATGATGCTTTTAATAATATAAACGTTAGGATATAGGAAAAAGTCCTTTAATTAATGTCTAATTGTGATTGTAGTTTTGTAGGAGAGAGAACATATAGTAATTGGCATTTTACTATAATGGTTTTCTCATTTAGATTCATAATACAAGCATTTCTCCCGGGTAGGTAGAATCGTTAGCACGCCGGACAAAGTGATTAGCGGTTCCTTACGTTCTTGTGTTCAAACCCGCTAAGGTCAACTTTGCCTCTGGTCACTTTGGAGTTGATAAAATGCACCAATCAAGTACTGGGTTCGACGTAATCGACTTGACCCTTTCCCTCAAAGTTGCTCCCCTTAAACCCTGCGAGGGACTGGTGTCCGTTTTTAAGAGAAATATTGTGATTTCGGTCACTTATTCGCCATAGAAACCGAGTAACCGGCTTTTGAGTTCAAAAGCTCGAGAGGAAAAAAATAGTCTAGCAAGCGCAGGAGTGGCTGTGTGGTAAGTAGCTTGCTTACCAACCACATGGTTCCGGGTTCAGTCCCACTACATAGCACCTTGGGCAAGTGTCTTCTACTATAGCCTCGGGCCGACCAAACCTTGTGAGTGGATTTGGTAGACGGATACTGAAAGAAGCCCGTCATATATGTATATATATATATTTATATATATATGTATATCACGTGATCACGTGATATCACGTGACCGACTAGACCATCAGATGTTGTTACACACCGCTGGTCACAATGCGTTTACATTGTTTTAGCCTTTTAATGACGCCACCCCGCTGGCTAAGCGAGCAGGCCAATATATGTATATATATATATATATATATATATATATATATATATATATGTATGTATGTGTGTGCATATGTTTGTGTGTCTGTGTTTGTCCCCCTAGCATTGCTTGACAACCGATGCTAGTGTGTTTACGTCGTCGTCACATAGCGGTTCGGCAAAAGAGCCCGATAGAAATAAGTCCTGGGGTCGATTTGCTCGACTAAAGGTGGTGCTCCAGCATGGCCGCAATCAAATGACTGAAACAAGTAAAAGAGTAAAGAGTAAGCTTTTTGTTATCTCTTCACTAAACACAACCTCTTTCGTTCGCTCGTTCCTTTTTTTCTTTTTTGCTTTGTTTTGTTTTTCCAGTAAATTTAGTAGTGTATATCATCAAAAGTTCCTATATAATTCATACTTAATTTAGTTTTGATTCCTTTGGCAATTTTTTCGCTAATAACATAAAGTTGTCGCTAATATTTTTTTAATAGTATGTATTAGGAAAAAACTATTCACATAGTAGATTGTACTGCGTACATATGTACAGAGGTCTACCTTGGCTGTGCATGTTATCTGGAACTGAACTATGTCCGAAGTTCCCACCACACTCACACAGCCAAGTTTCGTCTTGCATTGCATTTTAGTTTCAATTAATTTGAAATAGTTTAAATTCCGATGTTCTCTCTCCTACAATACTTGATTACAATTAGGCATTAATATAAGAATTTTTTTCTCTTCATTAAGGATGTAAATTTAATTAATTGAAATTTCTTGGTTCAGAGCATTAAGCCTGTTAG
>NC_042998.1:189796745-189809245 GCF_006345805.1 Octopus sinensis | reverse complement strand
TTCCTTAATTTTGAAGGAATTTTCTTTGTTCTCTTTCCAACCCTGCGTTTCTTTTTCTTGTTTTTTTTTTTACGTTCTTCTTTTTTCTCGTATGAAAATCACTTCATTGATTTCCCTTGGTAGACGATGCCAGATCTGTCGTGGACATCAAGAAAACTTGTCAATTTAAAATGCTTTGTCCGAATAATGAAGTTCTTTGTCGAACTAAAAGATTTGGAAAAATACACTTCAGTTCTTCCGAATCTCATTTATTATTATAAGTCATCAATAATTTATAGAATCTTGGTAGCTATTGACATTTCTGTTTAATCCATATTCAAATATTTACAGTTTTACAAATCTGCTGAACATTAGAGTTATTGTGTATGAATTAAATATACATAATTTCTTTAATAGGTGATATCATTCTCTAAATTGATTAAAACACTATTGATTATTACATGCATGTCTTTCAGTAGGGTATTATTTTAGAATACCGAGAATCTCTTACAAAAGTACTTATATCATGTGTGATGATAATTTTTAGAAAATATCAGCTTTACTACGATATAAACAAAATACATCATTAACTAACCAATGAGGGAGATTGCGTTCTCACTGAACTTGGTAGAAATAACAGCGAAAATCTCCTTCAAATCACACCCTACTTTTTGAAAAGGAAATGGATATATTGGTTAATTTAGTTCTAGTTATGATATCTATATATATAAAACTGTAGTTGTGTGAGTGTCTGTCCCCTTCGATTTAGATTCCTAACTACTCCCACATTTTGCGGTGCAGTTTAACCAAAACCGGGTATCTTATAGTCGTGATTCATATCGAGCCCTTCTGGGTATTAGCGCGCGTCTACGATGAGTCTACGATTTTAAAAATAATTTACCATCACTTTTTTCCATTTTCATGCATATTTTTTTAAAGGGAAGTAACTCTCTAAAAATGTCTACGATGAGTCAACGATTTTTTAAAAAAATTACCATCATATTTTTTTCCATTTTTAATGCATTTTTTTGCTATTTTTTGGCTATAATTCTCTAAAAATGCTGTATAGTTATTTCCCTTACAAACCCGAGCAACGCCGGGCAATACTGCTAGTGTCTGAATAAAAATGGATATGCACGGCTGCAACGCTTTTGATCAAAACTTTGCTTGATCTGGATTGACCTCGTGTTTAAATACGTTAATGACCGATTCGGAAAACGAAGTTTACAATGTTTTAATTCTCTAGATCTCCTTTCTTTTACTTCTTTGAGCCATTAGACTGGGGCTACGCTGGGGCACCGTTTTGAAGGGATTAGTCGAAGAAATCTACCCCAATATGTACTCTAAATCTGGTACTTATTTATCGGTATTTAATTAAAATCTCTATCTCACTCTCCCTCTCTCTATTTCTCCGTTTCTCCTTTACATTTCTCTTTCCTTGTGCGTGTATATATGTATGTATGTGCGTAGAGTGAGAGAAAGAGAGAAACGGAGAGAGAAGGAGAAAGAAGGGCAGAGACAGAGACCAACAGACAGGCAGATAGATAGAAAGACAGATAGATAGATAGATAGATAGATAGATAGATAGATAGATAGATAGATAGATAGATAGATAGATAGATAAACTTTGCGCCATCTCTGGTTTTGTGTATCACTCCCTATTTGTAGCTCTTTCACTATATCTTTCTCTCTCTCTCTCTCTCTCTCTCTCTCTCTCTCTTTCTCTCTCTCTGGCACACACACACACATACACGGACCCAGGAACTTTCTCTCGCCATCCCCCCTCTCTCTCACTCTGTCTCACTCACGCACGCGTGCGCGCACACACACACGCACACACTGAATAGTTATCATTTTTAGCGAGGAGGAAAAGTGTCTGGATTTTGTGTCAGCTCGGTAAAGGGATTTAGAAGAATAGTTTAGATTCAAATAAGAGTAGTTTTGATTTTTTTTTACTAAACTATACGTAACGTTGAACACGGACTCATTTAAGTATCGAACGTTCTATATTTTAAGCATTTCATGAATGTTCACGGTCTCTCCTTCCTTCAAGATAGTACCTGCCAGTCATTCCGTCAACTAAAGAATGATTTCTAAGATAGGTGCAAGTCCACACGTTTTGGAAAATGGATACAATATTGATTTAAACAATCCGGAACATAACTGGTATTTACTGGCCACGAAAGGATTCAAAAAAAAAAATTCGATTTGGGCGCCTTGGAACACAGAATATGTAGAGACAAAATGTGCACAAGAAAATAATACGGTGTAACGAAATATTTTCAGTATGCATGTCCTTGTATTGTTCTTTGAAACGGCGTAGGGTGGTAGAATGGGTAGAGCGCTGAAAGTTATGTCCCCAAAATGATTCTGTAAACTACGAAACAAATGGTCGTCTGAAGGAGCAAGATCGGGAGAATAAGGTGGATGAGGAATTTTTTCCCAACCAAGCGCTTCGATCTTCTGTGATGTGATCTTTGCAGTGTGGGGTCGCGCATTGTCCTGATGAAACACCACTTCTTTTCGATTCACTAAAGCAGATCTTTTTTCTTCAAAGCTTGGCTCAAACGCTCTAATTTCTGACAGTAGACTTGAGCATTGATTATTGCATTGTAATTCAAAGTGAATTACTCATTTGCAATCCCACCAGACAGAGAGAAGAACCTTTTTACTATGAAGTTCCTTTCTCGGTTGGGGTTGAGCTTTTCCCTTTTTACCAAGCCACTATTTACAACGTTTAACATTTCGATAGAAGATCCATTTTTCGTCACCAGTCACAAGTCTATCCAAAAAGGGTGAAATGAGTTTGCAAGAATGAAGAGAAGAGCAGATGTCAGTTTCTGATCCTGGGTAGCAGATTTATCTTCGTCTTTTTACTCTTACTAGTCTCGGAAGCGCTGAAGTGGCGTTACGGGCGCTGCTCTTACAAACTTGACTAAGTTGTAAAACATACGACTTGGATGGTTGAAGAAAGTATCAGTTACAACTAGATTAGACTTCATTAACTGTACCCTCCACCAACGCTTACGACTTAGTGCCATAGTTATATATTGGCTTGTATTCTGACATTCTGAAACAATAAAGTCATTGATTAACTTCGGAGAAATGCACGGATATCATAATCTTTCTCCTTAACAATAAATTACAATTCATCTTCCTGTGTAGAATGTCTGTATATATTATTAAAACATGCATACTTCAGGTTACGCATCTAAAATTAAAGTTGAATGAAAAGAAGTAAAAGAAAAAGTTGATGAAAAATTTTTCATTGGATTCGTATAAAAAATTAAACTTTATGGGTTATAAAATAACTATTTGTTCGAATAACTAGATACATTATTCTAAAAAAACGCATTTAATAAGTTTTATATGGAAAAAATGATGCTAATTGAACAGAGAAACATAAAAAAATTATGAGCTTGTTTTAAAGCTAATTCAACTGAGATGTTTAAAAATGATGACACGTGAGAGAGAATTGTATAAAAATACTGCAGTTATAACATTGTGATAATTATGTTGTAACTGAAAAATGCTGCTATGCATGAATATCTTTAATTAGAAACTAACTGGAAGGCGTAAAAGTAATTAGGTAACTAACAACAAATGCAAGGTGTCATTATATTTTCACACTAAATTCAACATAATTTTCTTTTCGTTTTTTACTGATTTCGTCTCTCATTCTACTTTTATTTTCGTTGTTAGTCTTTCATTGTTTTTCTTCGTAGTTTGACACAACACTTTCGCTATTGCTGAACAGAAAGCAAGAGAAGGCATCTAAGCCAGAGGAAGGTGCTCAGTCTGCTGGAAACAGCAGCCAAATCTCCATGTTATTACATTCAATTATCTTATAAATCATAATAGATACACACACAAATATATACATATGCACACACATATAGTTGAATATTAAAAAGCCTCACTGTGGGATACAGACGAATGTAAGCAGATTCTTTCTACACCACAGTGTGCGAAGAAAGTAGGATGAAGTCTCCAGAAGTTTCATTTACTATTTCACAGAGAAAACGTATTCAACTTCCTTCTCGCACAAACCAATTGCTACATAAATCATAACACATTAGGCAAGCAACATGGTGAAGATACTAATTTGCATATTTATGCTTCTGACATCTCGTCATCAATAAAAAGAAAAACTATTTTATGCACCATACCTTAGGACTCAAATTGATCCAGACATTACAAACAGTACATATCATAATTGAGCTATCTATCAAAGAACTAGTCTAATTTATGAATGATGTATTTGCTTTTATACAGTTCAGCCTTAAGGCGGTGGTTATACTCGAGCACCAACAAATATATATGTATATATCGTACGATACAGAAAAGAAAGTAATATTTCGAACGCAGTATAGCGGTGAAAACAGCAGAAAGGCTGGGCGCTTTTCCCCTTATGAGACTGGAAAAAAAGGTGTCAGGAGACAGCCACGGGACTCGAACCCGCACCTTTCAGATATAGGCTGAGTACTCTACCATAAAGCTAAATTGACCGTTGACAGCAATCGTTGAATGAGTATTGTGTCATGCAGACAAGAAAGTAACATTTCGAATGCAGTATGGCAGTGAAAACAGCAGAAAGACTGGACATTTTACAAAAACACTTTGTTTACATATGCTGATGAATATATATGCTCCTCCTCCTCCCTCTCGTCGTTGACCCGCGACGAGAGCTCTGCTACTGTCTTTCTGGCCTGACTTCCTTGAAGTGTGGACGGCATTTTCTGTTGCTCCTTCTCCGTTCTCAAAAATAGCGTTCGTAATACTTTTTCTCGTTCGGCTTAACATCCCTTCTTGTCTTGTTATTCTCCTTGTCCTGTCTTTTACTGTTTATATTTTGTACTGTCTTTACTGTCCTGTTTTTGTTACCATTTTTACCCCTCCGCAAAAAGATCTCAAATTTTATTTAATTTGCTTTTCGCCGGAAGGAAAGTTTCTATCGAAGATGCGTATCGCCTTCACCTTCGAAACGCAGAGTAGATGAAATCATGGCGACTGAAGAAGGGGAATTTTCCTTGTTTTATTTGTCCTGTACTCTATTTTTTTGTTGCTTAAGAAAAATGTCCAGTTCCTTGGTTTTGTGTTTATGTTTTCGTTTCTCATTGTGTTCGACGTTTTTTTTTTGGTGTCCTGTACCCATATATGCGTGTATAAATACATGTAGACGTAGGTACGTACATATATGTATGTATATATGCATATGTTTTATTTATTAATTTATCATATATATATACTGTTAATCCTCGAGTATAGCCCGCCCTTGAGTATAATACGCAGGGGGGGTTAGGAAGCTGTACCTCTGAAAAACCTAAACCTTGTGTAAAATAGGCACCCCTTCTCTAACTTGAGTCGTGCGTAATAAAGCCAGCAGCTCCTAGTCGAACAAACACTTCCGCGCATGCGTAATACAATAATGGGAATGTTCTTAACTGTTATATGGGAATGTAAATATGTTTGCAAATTGCGTTTTTACATGTTATTCAGTGTTCTGGATACTTTTATTTTAATAAATGTTGCTTACTGCAAGTTATGGATGATTCTTTTATGACTTCCTTGCTTTTAGGCTTAGCTTAAGGTATTTTCGCGCCCGTAATTACAAAATACGTCTGAATAAACATTGCCGGACAGCAAATAGAGACTAGGACATTGCTTAGAAAATATATTTCATTTTTAACCTCGTATATAGTACGCACAAGGGATTTTGACCTTTAAATTTTAAGAAAAAAATGCGGATTATTCTCGAGGATTTACGGTATATATGTGTGTGTGTGTGTGTGTGCTACTTTGTGCTGTTGAGTGATGAAGGAAGGCGGGCACGTCTTTCATGAGTTTTGGTCAGCAAACCGTGAAACGGTTTGTCAGAAGACTCCCTCTCACTTTTTCCTGCGCAATAGTAGCATATAATGTATTTATATTTTTATTTAAATCACAGTAAGGTTTTTAGGTTCTGTTGTGTATTTACACATAGACACGAATACGCACACACACGTATACACAAGTGTGTGTGTATACATGTATGTATATATTATATATATATATATATATGTGTATATAGATATATATATATATATATATATATATATATATATATATATATATGTGTGTGTGTGTGTGTGTGTGTATCTTTTATTTGTTTCAGTCATTAGACTGCGGCAATGCACGAGTTAAGAACTCTTTTCCTCTGTTCGCATTCTTCTCTCTATCTCTATCTCTCTCTTTCTCTCTCTCTGTCTCTCTCTTTATTTATGTGCGAGCGTGTTTGTATGTTTGTGTGTGCATGTGTGAGTGTGTGTGTGTGTGTGTGTGTGTGTGTGAGTGCGCGCAATATATGTTTGGACTTGTGAAACTTACCTTTCTTTCTGTTTTCCTGAATTTTATGAAATAATATCATTTGGTTAAAACTCGCATTAGAGCTAAAACATGTAAATGCAGATAAGATTTGCTTGATTTACTTGCACACCAGACACACAGATACACACACACACACACAACACACACACACACATATCAATCATTCTGTGTATATACATATATACATATGTATGTACGTTAAATAAAATTCATTGAGAAATCAGGAGGCAATGCTATTAGAGAATTAAAATATTTAACTGGTTATATATAAAAAGTTGACGTTATACATGCTAGAAGTATGTACATTCATACATTCTTCTAGCATGTATTCGAACATACTTCTAGCATATATGTGTATACTGTTTTTGTTACTAGCTTATATTTAAGTTAATCATTTTATAATATCTTATTCTTTACCTTTCTCTTGTTACACCACTTTTCATTCCAATTACGATTTTAATAACGTTTCTATAGTATTTGCCACGTCTTCCTTAAAACAATATTTGTTCTAGCTCTTTCCTTTATAATTCTCAAATATTTTCTAACCACTAAAATCTTTCACATTGCTTTCTCATCCAACTCTCCTACCATCTTTACCTCTGCTTTTCTTTCCCACAAAAGCTTATTTCCCGTTTATCAGGCTGATATCTTCCATTGTCTAACGCTACAATGCAAGTAATCTCTGCCGCAGAGGAAGAGAGAGAAAATGGAAGCTGTGAACCAGCAACGCACACGAGTTTATTTTCGCGGAAACACGAAGCAGAATTCACTTTTAAGCTGTGTCTGCATCACTGTACATGCCATCTTGAATCAAACTAACTAATCACTTATGGCTGATGAGCAGAAATAAAAAATATCGTGATCGGTAACCATGCAAATTGTTTCTCCGTTATAGTTTTATGCATTTCATTTGTAAACTATTATCCTAGTTTTACCATTACTATTTTTCCTCTAATGCATCCTAAAGTACTTGAGTACTGCTTCCTTTGAGATATCTCCGACACCAACCACTTGTTAATCACTTCTCATATTCAACTATCCCTACAGAAATTTTTTTCATTCCATTTCACATAATGGTTTCCAACCAAGGGTTGTTATATAGGTAAACGTTTTATAAGAAGACTTTGCGGAATGTCAATTCTATCATCTATTTCCCAGACGTGCTATCTTTTTTCCAACACAATCAGACTCTTCCTATAGATGGTGATATGTTATTATCATTTGCTTCCTTTCTTTCTACTGCGATTGAGATAAACTGCCTGTTCCAAATGTACATATGCCCAACTCACTAGAATAATATCCTATGTGTGTATTGACAACATATTTAATTTCCTTATCTTAAAATCGAATCTATGCATGCATGTACATATAGATATATATGTATGTATCTGTGTATGTATCTATGTATGTATGTATATATATATATATATATATATATATATATATATATATATATATATATATATATATATATATATATATATATATATATATATATATATATACATATATATATATTTAAAGTTGTGTGTTTGTGTGTATATGAGTGTGGAGGGGAGAAAGAGAAGGGAGAGAGGAATATATGAGTTGAATATGATACCTCACTAGTCAATCTCCAAAGCGGGAGAAACTAAACGTGCCAAGTTCGAAATCCGTTATCTATCAGATTTTATTTATATTTTTTCTCAGTTTTCAAATTGCATTTTGCCTCTGCATGGTGGTGGGGTGTATAAGTAAGAAGTCGAAGAATGAACTTAACAGAAATTTCATATTCGTTACGATCGTTTCTGTACCACTCCATTTCTGAAAACATTGCATATAAAAAAAAAAAAGATTACGCATTAAGTGTGGTTGAATATGTGAGAGTACAGCTTTATCCAGAGTAGCATTAAGTCATGTATTTAGTGTTGCTTATAGAAGAAGGAAGATATGAGAGTATAGACATCCAGAAGTTAGTGTCGAGTGTTGCATTGGTAATATACCGATTTTCTACCTTATCAGGACCAACTCTGTGTGTTCATATATATACATACACATATATTATATATATATATTATATATATATATATATACATATATATATATATATATGTATATATGTGTATGTATATATATATATGTGTATATATATATATATATATATATATATATATATATATATATATATATATATATATATATATATATATATATATATATATATATATATATATATTTGAGTAGTTGAATGAATTATCTTATTAAGGATAATTCGAATTAACCGATACCTGGGTAGCAAATTCACATCAGAAAAAACACGGTTGAAGTTACGTGCATAGGTCATAGATTACGTGCTTATATATATAAATATATGAAAGAATGGAGATGAACGACAAATTAACAAAATTCCTTTATTTTCGACATATGTTTCGCAATTAGGAATATGCAGCCTTCGAAACATATGTCGAAAATAAAGGAATTTTGTTAATTTGTCGTTCAGCTCCATTCTTTCATATATTTATATATATATATATATATATTATATATATATATATATATAGTTGAAATTTACAGAAAAACAGAAGACGAATATATATATAGATGAGGAGGGTAAATATATATATTTTAACCAGTATTGAATCCTTTCGTCCATAAATATTTGTTATTGATTACTCCAGAATCTTGACCTGAAATTAATATGTCAGTGTATGTTCCTGCGTCAGTGTACATATAGCTGAATATAAGTGCGTGCACATATATTTATATGTGTGTATATATACATATATATATATATATATATATATATATAATATATATATATATATATATATATATATATATATATATATATATATATATATATATTATTTTATAGAAGGAGCTTCTACAGGACTAGAACTGTTTCATTCAAAAAAAATGTTTGAATGAAACAGTTCTAGTCCTGTAGAAGCTCCTTCTATAAATAAATTAATTTACTCTGCCATGTATTGAGTACCTTATTTACTGTGGTTAACTCCGACTCAACCCGGGACCTACATATATATATATACTGCTTATGAGGAGATGCGCGCACTTGAGTGTATCTGAATATAATACACATATATGTTTAGACGAATGTATGTCTGTACATGTGTGCGTCTAGATACGTCTGTATTGCGTGTTCGTTTCTCTTTCTTTCCGATTTTATTTTTAATCCTCCCTGTAAATGAAGATATTTCCTCCGTCTGACTACTTTTCTTTCTATCAAACGAAAAGTTACATTGCAGAACTGTTATTTTAACGAGTTGTGTCTATTTATCACCCGATGAGATACATCTACACCACCGGATCCTCTTGAACCAGTTGTTGAGTGTTCCACCCATGAGGAATCGATGCTAGATGTGTCGAAACAATTATCGTGATTAATAAATTCTCGTATATTCCATCTACCGTCTTTCATTTGCCATATACATAACGATCATTGTGAAAGTCACCGTGTTTTACCAGTAAGCTACCACTCGTTTTATTATCCAATATATATATATATATATATATATATATATATATATATATATAAATGAGAGAATGGAGTCGAACGACGATTTAACAAAATTCCTTTATTCTCGACATAAGTTTCGAAGACTGCATATTCCTAATTCCGAAGGAATAAAGGGTGCATTATGCCGCCTTCTTATCAGGAAAGACAAAGAACTTATGTCAGCATCATGACGAACGAAAACTTTTAGATTACTGCCCACACGGAGTCCATAGTAATGATAGTGATTCATAGTGATTCATTCAACGACTTATATATATATATATATATATATATATATATATATATATATATCTATATATATATATATATATATATATATATATATATACATATATATATATATATATATATATATATATATATATATAGGTGTGTATGTGTGTGTGTATATATATATACATGTGGCGGGGAAAATCTGGCCACTGGTATAAACATCAATTGTGCTTTTTGTAATCAGATTCATTTAAATACGTTTTGTCTTATAACCCAATGTTACAAGCATGGACTTACAGAGTTAACCGCCATAAGTATCTACGACATTGTATAACTGACGACTGTTGAAATAGCTGAAGGCATTCTTCTTGATCCCTTCCCTCATCATTGGAAAAGTACATTAAAATATATAAATATAAACGTAAATGCTCACCTATACATTTGTAAGAATACTACATATATGCATGTATATGTATTTGTTGACATGTGGTATATGTATCAGTATAGATATGTTTATAATGGAATAAACAAACTTGTTCCCTTCAACATCACAAAGATAATCTGTAAGTATATCAAGGTAATAAAAATGAAGAAAGTTTCATTACTTTGTCGATGATGATTCAATTATTTCATCAACAGAATTACCTATTTACTGATTAGCGTGTAAGCGGCTGAGCTGTCCACAAACGCCCGTATCTTTAACCTAATAATCAGATAGAATCGCTGTAACATTGTTCGGGCTTCTACAGTTTCCATCAATTCAATTTCACTCACAATGCTTGTCGCAAACCGAGGCCGTGATGTAAAGCGCCATCTTTCTCCTGATGCCACGCATTGGGATCGAACCTGAGACCTCGTGGTTACAAATTTCTTAACCATTAGGCCATGCCGCGGTCAAATATCAAGGTAATACTGTAACAGTAAAAACCCTGAGTATGCAGGGTTTTTACTGTTACAGGGTTTTGAAAAACATAAATTTATCAAAGTGCTTCCCCACAACAAATACTAGGCTTCACAATCTCTGATAATCTCTCTTGGTGATCTTAACATATATCTGCATCACAAACATTCTCGAGCCAATATGAGTACTTTTATGTAGTTGGTCGATCTGTTAGAAACGTCAGTCAAATATCACTCATATCACGTCCCACAGTCTTAAAAACGTAAAGGTGATACTGTCTTTCTTGATATATAAAAAGTTGTGATGGCTATGGCTGGAACACCTTTGATAATATGTCTGCTCAATCAGGGTTGAACAGGTATCATACAAGAGTGTGTGACTGGGTGTTTCTGTGTTAGTGTGTGCAATTGTACGTGTGTTATTGTGTGTGCGTGTGTGTGTGTGTGTGCATTCGTGTATGTAACTGCCTATGTATCTAACAGGATATATGTGTTAGTGTACACGTATGTGTCTGATTCTATGTTTATGTGTTACTAGGTGTGTAACTGTCTATATGTCTGGGTGTGTCTATGTATATGACTGTCTGTGTGTGTGTCATTCTATTAATGTATGTGTAAGTAGATACGCGTCTGCGTGTATATTAGGATGTAACTGTATGTAATGGCCTATGTGCCTGTGTTAGTGTGTTTGCCTAGGTGTGTATTTGTACAAATATCTGTGTGTGTGTGCTTATGAATATGTCTGTGTTAGTGAGCGTATAACTATTTGTGTTAACACATGTTTAATCCTTTGCCTGTTTTAATGTTGCTTTGCGTTAATGTGCGTATATATGTGCTATCGAATTCGTGCCTGAGTATGTGATTGAATGTCGGTGCGTGTTTAACCGTACGTGTGTCTGGGTGTATAACAGACTTTCTACAATCGTAACTCTTCTATATTGCTGCAAAGTTATAAAACAATCTAACTTAAATCACCTCTTACTCACTGCTGAAACGCTAATTGTTCTTGATTATAAATATGGAAAATCAGTATCTAGAATAAAAACTAAATATCTTCTAATTCTTCCAAGGCAATACTCACACTCTCCTTCCTTATATAAATTAATACATACTTCGCAAATGATCCTGTTCTAGTTACTACTTTCTTACATGATGCACAAAATCTAGTTCTTCTTCGAGAAGCTAGTAGCAAACTGAGTAGTGCTCTACCTAAATGATAACCAAAAAACTAAAACAGTAAATTCGTTTTCGAAAGAAGGCACAATTATAAATTACAAACTTAAACCGATAATATTTTCAATAACTTGACATATATGGAGCCGCCTGAGTTTCTTTGATACCAGGACTCTGGCAGGATTACGGGATACCATCGGTTGGATTTTTGCATCCGACCAACGATTATATTCAGAAACTGGGATGCATCCAGTTATTTGTATGATTGGTGAGCATCAGCTCAGACTATTTGGTGATGTTGCTCGAATTTCTGAGTTGAATGTTGCTTATTGTTTTCTCTTCTCTGAGGATC
>NC_042998.1:189779245-189791745 GCF_006345805.1 Octopus sinensis | reverse complement strand
ATATATAAATAAAAAATATATATAAACAAGCGGCATAACGTATACTGAATGTAAAAACAAGTGTGAAACAAACAGATATCGACCAATGGTAGTTTTCATTTTCGCACCTTTAACGATAGGACCGAATGCTTCCCTGTTGACGGTGCCCCCCAAAAAGGTTTTCATGCGTAGCATTAGGGACAAGAGCAAACAAAACGAAACAAAACAAGTAAAACGATACAGAGCGTTTTAGGACAGTGAACGAGGACAAACAGTTGAACAAGATACGGCCTTGGGACCAAGAAGACGAGAATAGTGGGTGACGCTTAGAAAATGTATGTATGTATGTATGTATGTATGTATGTATGTATGTATGTATGTATGTATGTGGGGGAGCGTTAAAACGTGTATGGATATAACAGGCCGATTCATAAAGGTCAGCTAAGGACAATCGTATGTGTAACCAGCCACGAAGAACAAATCAGCAGTACAAAGAAATAAAATGCCAATCCCTTTAAAATGGCAACCACTTTAACAGTACCAGAATCACCTTCCCACTACATCTATACATCCAAAGCAGTTTGCCAACGGCCCTTCGGCAACAACACACCTTGATAAACTTAGTGACTGCTACAAAATTCAGGCCCCGACAGACAGAGAGAATGTTCTTGAAGCCGAGAATTTGAACTTACGGAGATAGTATTTATATATCCCCTGAGAAAACACAACTAGATCTCATAATGCAGGGAAACGGTTGCATAATCAAACACCTGCGCGCCTGAAGAACTACGTTGCGTGGAAACAATTGTAGTGATAGAAAATAAGTGTCCAGCCGTACTCGCCGTTCTTCACAATACCACACAACTGGTTTGGCGGGTGAGCCAACATTCTCCCCTCAGCAGAACGCCAGTCCATCGCGGGGTTACCCATTAACAGCTGAGTGAACTACAGCAACATAAAATGAAGTGTTTTGCTCAAGAAGACAACGCTCCACCAATCTGGGTTTTGAAACCCCGATATTACGATTTTAAGTGCAATACTATATCCACAAGGCCACGAACATTTACAAGCGTGTATGTGCGTGTGTGTCTGTCTGTCTGTCTGTATGTATGTGTGTGTGTGTGTGTGTGTGTGTGCGTGTGTGTGTGTCTGTTTGTCTGTCTGTCTGCATGTATGTATGTGTGTGTGTTTATGTGTGTGTGTGTGTGTGTGTGTGTGTGCATGAATACATATATTTATACATACAATCACGCATATATGCATGTATATAGATATACAACTACGTTCAAAAAGTATCCCACTTCATTTTTTACCGCCGAAACTAATGCCGCGTGGGCAAAATCCTTTGTGTAGGAAGTGATACCACTCTTCCTGAGAATGTGCGAAAATTTTCGCGGCGTTGGGCTGCGTCACTTCCCGGCTGTTACGCCTAGAGTACAGCTACGTAGTACAAGCTCGTCGGATTTTCGTTTTCTGGCCCAGGCTATAACTGCGGTCACCCCAGCATAACTTCCACCGCTAGATTGTCCACCATCATACAGTCATAACCGCAACCGCTTCTACGACTACTACGTCAACAATTACGACAGGTTTTCTCAACCGTTACATAAACATAAGCACATTTATTTATTTATTTATCTACTTATTTATTATTGTAAATAGCGTCATTGCTGATTTAGACTTCCGTCAATCACTACGTTGACCAACAGTCGATAACTATTATTCTCTTAACCGCAAACGGTTACTATTGTTAATCTCTTTGTTGACCAGTATTTGACTTTTGCTAACCAAACTGAATCTCTTGTTGAAACTATGAGCACCTTCGAACCGAACTGATTGAATCGTTTGTTTATCTGTAAAAAAACATAAATAGATTTATCAGAAACCAAATAGAAATACTGAATCAATATATCACTTGATTCTTTGTTTAAGTTTTCGTTTTTTTTTTCTCTCTTTTTTTAGGTTGTTTTAGAAGATATAAAAATGTCGCCAATTTCTTACAAATATCTTAAATATAACATTTCACAAACTTTTAAATGGCGAAAAAGCAAAACTAGAGCAAAAGCGTAAAAAAATAAATAATAAAAGATAAACTTTACAACATTCTTTCAAAAGTTTTTATTGTTATTATTTTTATTTTATATTTTTTATAAAGTAAAGAATAACGTTCAAGTGACTAAATCTTATATTTATTGACACTGTGGAAATCTCATAAAAAGATGATCTATCAGATGCACCAGTTATGGTATGTTCCACTGAATCATACTATGTTCTCGAAGGATTTCATGGCTACTATCGTTAGCAGAAGGTATTTGTTGGAGAAACCTAGCGATATGCATATCTTGTTTTTTCGCATTATTGTTTCATATTTTTTAAAGCCTCTTCCTGCTTCTATTCTAGGATTGCAAAATGGAGGTATCATGATATTCATCTCTGACATCATTAAAATGCACTTAGCCGTGTGAGCTGAGTAGTTGATGGAGCTGGAAAAAATAGTTGAGTCACAATGAACATATTTACATACGGTTTCAGTGAGATGGACAACTTGTTTTTTCTATTTTCTTTTAAGCTTTTGAAAATAATATATATGTGTGTGTGCGTGTATAAGTACGTACGTACATATGTATGCATGTATGTATGCAAACACTTACATACGTATGTGTGTATGTGTGTGTGTGTGGTGTGTGTGTGTGTGTGTTGTGTGTGTGTGTGTGTGTCTATGTGTGTATGTGTGTGTAGGATTAAGAGGAATGTTTGCAAATAATATAAAGGAAAATGAATAATTTCATGATGTATGGATAGAATATAAATCGCAAATCGGACTTCTCATTTTTAGTCCAAATAAATTGCAATTAAATTGATTCCACGTATATTGAGTAATGTAAAGTGCATATAATTTATTTAGCATATAATCTGTCATACAGAATCTTAGAATTTTATATTGCGAAATGGTTAGATACAATTTTATATCGCTTCATTAGTAAGACTTCACTATAAAATGTCAACAATTAAATTTACTATTCATTTGTACCGAGTTTATTAAAAAACGATATAACATAATTGTTTCAAATTAGTGAATTCAATATAATCAATGAAATATAAATAAATGCATTGAAAAACTTATGAAAGTTAATTGTAAGAAAAATAACTTCCACTTTAAACCCTGGAATATAGAAATTTTAATTTCTTTGACATCGTTTTCAAGTATTTTTATATTTTTATACTTTTATGATAGAAAATCCATTTAAGACTTTATACTTATATAAGGACAGGAAATTTTAAATATCTATTATTTGATTAATTCATTCATTTATTTAATTATTCTAATATTGCTTTATAAAATAAAACATAAAGAGGAGAATGCATTATAAGATATTTATACACGTCTCTGATACCTATGAGAAAAGTTTCGTTAGCAATGGCAGAATGGCTGAATCATTGCTTTGTTCGCTTAGCGAAACATTTCGATCAATATGAGATCATTTTTTAATCTAAAATAACGAGCACGTGATTCTTAGTGAATGAAATTGTTTGGTTGGCGCATGATGAAGTGTGTTTACATAGATATTTGGATTCGTGCGTTTGATATGTGGTGGTTTTTCTATTTGAGCATAACTAGGTGGAGTGGATATTGATTTAATTTTGTCCATTGGTTGTTTTATGTGCCTAAGTGTTGAGCTGTGTTGAATTTGCGCGCCTAATTTGCTAATGGGATTTTGCTACACACCGCAAGGGAAAAATTCAACAAACTTAGAATAAAGGATTTGAAATCTTGCAACGAAGCTTACAAAATATTTTTACTTGAAAACCAAATAGAAATTATTCTTCAGCAATAGATTATTAAACTAAATTACTCAATCGTCCCCGTTAATCATTAATCTAACGTCAAACATTTGAATCAAACAAGTCAACGCAGAATCTGAAATTCGTACGTTGCCGTTAATCCAAATTTTCTCTCTGCTACGCTAAATCTGAACATCTAACACTCGGTTTCATTTCTTCAGAATTTTTAAAATATATATTTCTATATATTTTTATAGTCGGGAATAATTACTCTTTACTCTTTTACTTGTTTCAGTCATTTGACTGCGGCCATGCTGGAGCACCGCCTTTACTCGAGCAACTCGACCCCGGGACTTATTCTTTTGTAAGCCCAGTACTTATTCTATCGGTCTCTTTTGCCGAACCGCTAAGTAACGGGGACATAAACACACCAGCATCGGTTGTCAAGCAATGCTAGGGGGACAAACACAGACACACAAACACACACACGCATATATATATATATATATATATATATATATATATATATATATACGACGGGCTTCTTTCAGTTTCCGTCTACCAAATCCACTCACAAGGCTTTGGTCGGCCCGAGGCTATAGTAGAAGACACTTGCCCAAGGTGCCACGCAGTGGGACTGGACCCGGAACCATGTGGTTGGTTAGCAAGCTACTTACCACACAGCCACTCCTATATATTATAGACATATATTATGTCTATATATTCTAATTATTGTTTAAAATATTCAAGAAATGTCATGAATATTGATTTCTAATATTGGCGCGAGGGCACAAATATTTGAGGAAGGTATAATCGATTGAATAGATCAATAATTGACTGGTATAGTATTTTACCAATAATTAAGTCGAATGACCTTGGTGGTGTTTGGAATCAGAGAATAAAGAGCTGTGACAAAATTCAACAAGCAGTTCACTCCAACAAATTTAACGATTTCTACCTCTCCATCGCCACTTTTATGAGTATTAGAACAAGATAGACTGAGCTGAGAAATACTGTGATAGTATTAAGATAGGTAAAGACACAAGCACCTGTAAGTATGTATGAACATATACATATGAGTGTATGCGTGTGTATGTGTGTGTGTGTGTGTGTTTGTGTGTGTGTGTATGTATGCATGTATGTATGCATTTATGTATGTAGGTAGGTACGTATGTATGTATGTAGGTAGGTATGTAACGCACATGCATAGACACACACTCAACACTCACATAGGTAGATAAATAGATAGATAGATAGATAGATAGATAGATAGATAGATAGACAGACAGACAGACAGACATACAGACAGACAGACAGACAGATAGATAGATAGATAGATAGATAGATAGATAGATAGATAGATAGATAGATAGATAGATAGATAGATAGATAGATAGATAGATAGATAGATGACAGTGTGTGTACCGTTGGCGATTTTTTTCCTGTCTTCCCTTCTCTGGATCTTTCCTTCTCCTATGTTTCTGACGAAGAGCTCCGCTCGAAACGTTAAACCCTCCTTCTTTCCTTCTTTCCTGAGCGTCCAATACTATATTTGTTACACGTCCTTGCGTTGTTGTGCTTTTTTTTTTTTTTGTTTTCTTGTTTGGATTAACTTTAGATAGATAGATAGATAGATAGATAATATAGACATTTTCCGCAGAATGTCAGAAGTAAAAGAAGAGCATTCTTTATAGTCAATAGAGCTGAATGTTGTTATTAATATAACCTACCGGCTCAGTTACGGGCACCTTATGCTTCGAAATCCATATTTGTAGACAATTATTTAGTGTCTACGTTTCTTATGGATCTCTCATTATCACCAAATGAAATGTTATTGGGGGTCTGATCTATTAGAAATGTAGGCATTAAATATAATTGTCTACAAATATGGATTTTAAAACCTAACTGGGCTGGTAGACTATAATAATAATAATAATAATAATAATAATAATAATAATAATAAGAAGAAGAAGAAGAAGAAGAAGAAGAAGAAGAAGAAGAAGAAGAAGGAGGAGAAGAAGAAGAAGAAGAAGAAGAAGAAGAAGAAGAAGAAGAAGAAGAAGAAGAAGAAGAAGAAGAAGAAGAAGAAGAAGAAGAAGACTGAAGGGAAGGAAACCTGCACTGAATAACAACATGGATGTACTAAACCGGGCTCTCCATTCAAAAACAAATCTAATCCAATAACATCAAGGGAATTAGATAAAGGAACCTGAGGAAAACTTGAAGGAAGCGACCTTTTAACGAAGACACTAAGAAAAGAACGAAATTTTACTGCCATGCAAAGTGCAGTTTCTCCTATGCACGGTGTCTCAGTGAAACATGTGCGAAACACACGCGCGATATCAACACCGGGAAGTTTACATAGAATAAAACAGAAACGGACCAAAATTAAAAAAATAGTGAGTACATAAATTGAGTAATTACGCATACATTCGAATGTCTACACAATCATATATACATTTTGATACCCATAGAACTACACATACATCCCAAAGTTGTACACACTAAGTGAAATTTACAGGACACACACTCACGCACATGAAAACACGTTTCACAAACCAAGCAAAAGCAAAATCAAAACTTTCTTTGTTTTTTCTTATTTTATTCTCATATTTTAGAACTACCACAGAGTGAACCTTTCATAAGGGTAAAAAGCACCACAAAAAAAAAATGTCCGGAGGTAAATCTATCAACAAAAAAAAAATACAGACGAATACAGATCTGCTAGCCTTAAGAAATTACGCTACGAGCGATGCTTACATTCAGAGGCGGTATCGTCGCAAAAACTTAACCCTAAACTGACAGATCTGACTCCTAATGTAAGAGCCGAAGCTCGTCATGCCTCAATTTCAACAAAAGAAATTACAAACCGCAATGGTCATCGAGCGGTTTACAAAAGACCACAAACCCGAACATTGAACCAAATTCTGATTGAAAAATCAGCCACTGGTTCAAATCTTCCCGACACACAGGAGCTGGACACAAGCGGAATATTCCAACAGGTGGCCATCCATGCCCGTCATCAAATAACCAAAAGAAAAAGAATAAAAAATGGTCTAGGGGAGATAATAAGGAAGTTCTTACGGCCTTCTACCATGCCATATATTTCCCCACAGATAAATCTAACACTGTACAAACCTACATAAACTGGAGACAGAAACACCCTGAAGTAAGACCCTACATAGACAGTATCAAACTTGCCAACGTCAGAAGAAACATTATAAATAACAAATTATTGACTGAAGTAGAGATTGACCAAATCAAACTTGCAGTAACGGATAAAAACAACGAAGCCGCAGCTAAAGAAGATAATACAGAGGAAATAATTATAGACCAGCCCAGGGCTGATAAAAACGCAGTAAGGATTGAAAGAGTTAGTATAACTGATAGGCAAAGTGAAATACTCACTGAACCAATCATAAATACTAAGACGAATGAACATCAAATAGATGAAGAAAGTCACACAAATATTGACCCAACTGAACTACATGAACTAAAGAATCAAATCATGATTGAATGGCTGAAAATTAAAGAAACCAGTATGGATGAACGCGATACACGCCCTAAAATCCGCAACTCTAACCAAAACATGAAAATAATTGGTAAAATCCGCCTTGCACTTAAGGATATAATTTCAGCTAATGACAAGAAAATGCACAGTCAGTTCTTGAAGAATAAAGATGAGATTAATAGAACCTCGCAATGGCTACAGAAAGGAGACTTAAAAGGGCCCTCTGAGGCAATAGTGCGCTGCGGTCAAGAACAAGCTCTCAAACCAAACTACTCCAAACATCACATTGATAAAAACACCGACTCGCCACAGTCTAGGATGTGCTCTGAGATGGGAGAAAGTATAGACCATATTGTTAATGAGTGGTATAACCTCACACAACACGAATATAAAAGGAGACACGACAATGTGGTCAGATATGTCCACTGGTTGTTGTGCGGTAAAGCAAACCCCGAGAGAACCGAACAAAGGTATGAACACAAGCCAGAGGGAATAATGGAAAACGAACATTACAAAATACTCTGGGATTTTAACATTTAGTGCGACCAAGTCATAGAGGCGAGACGATCAGGTATCGTGCTCATCCATAAAGATTAAAAAGAAGTAAATAGATGTTGCAATACCAGGCGATTCGAAAGTGAAATGTGAGGAGACAGAAAAGATGTTATGGGCATAAAGAAAGTAACGGTGATACCGGTGGTAATTGGAGCATTATGAGGAGTTTCCAAGGACTTTGAAAAATATATTAAGAATATTGGAGCTGCTGTCAGGCTCGAGGTGATCTAGAAGACGTCATTGTTGAGTGCAGCTCGCATTCTAATGAGAATATTATTTCTTTGATTCACAGGAGTCACTAATTGAAACATGTGCTGATTTGTTGTTGCCTGCTTTCTAGTAAAGAATAGCTGGTAATTAAGAATTATCAGAGAGGCGTTCATAATAAAAATCAATAATAATAATAATAATAATAACAACAACAACAACAACAACAACAACAACAACAATAACAACAACAACAACGATGATGATGATGATGATGATGATGATGATGGTGGTGGTGGTGGTGGTAGGGGGGGTGATGATTGATGATGATGATGATGATGATGATGACGACGACGACGACGAAGACGACGACGACGACGACAGCATATTCAATATATGAAAACTCACAGCTTCACACTTGCACCAATCTTTTTCAGCCATGCTGGTAGCTGGATGCTGATACTTCCAAGTGTACAAATTACTATTTGTATCACGTCTCTTCATTGACCACAACATTCGTATTTCTCACTTTAAGTCGACATAGTTGTTTTCTTCTTTCACATTGACCTTGTCGCCAACGGGGCATGCTATGTCAATAATCATACATGTTCTTTCTTTTTTATTCACCACAACAATGTCAGGTTTCTGATGTCTGGCAGGCTGATAGTACTGGATCATTGCATCCCACAGGATTTTGCAATTCTCATTTTCGGTGACTCCTTCTGGAGTTTGCTCTTTGCAGTCCGTGATTTCCGCAGAGCTATCAATCGATCATCCTTGCCACATTGTCATGGCGTCTTTTGTACTTTTGTATTCGCGTTGTGCCAATTTCGGGCTTTTGCTAACGATGTGCCATACCGTCTCACCCCTCTCACTACACATTCTGCATTTGTTACTATCGGTAGTGTTGTCTATTCTGCACTTCATATAGTTGATCTTTAACGCTTGTTCCCGAGATTGTTCCTGCGCATATGAATGCTCTGTCTCTATTTTCAGGTCGCTCCTCCTCATCGATAGCCACCATCCCTCTGTATCTGTCTTTGTGTTCACATCTCTTGCAAACTGACTGTACATTTTCTTTTCCTTCCACGATTTTACTTCCTTTTTTTTTGTTCATTTCTTGTTTAAATCTTTCTTTAGTTACACAATTTTCAGCGTTGATGACGCCGGCCTTCTTCGTCTGTTTCCACATATTCATTAAGAAAATAGGGATCTAAGAAATCCAGGTGAATACCTCGGTCAGGATTCTGTGAATCCAGGCGAAAAGAACATATATATGAAGGAAAATTAGAATCGGTATGCAGATAATTCATAAAAGACGTTTCATTCCAACTGTAAATCGAAGGATATATATATATATATATATATATATATATATATATATATATATATATATATATATATATATATATATATATGTGTGTGTGTGTGTGTACGAGAGTATATATATATATATATATATATAATTCAGGAGATGCACGCGGGGATAGCGAGAATCCAAACAATAGTATATCTATTCATTCTCAATATTCCAATGTAAATATCTAATCTATGTTGTTTTTCTTCATCGGAGAACACCTACTCCCTTTAGATGATGGGTGTTCACAAAACACGTGATTCACCCAGTCAGCGGTGTAAGGGAACTTCGAAAGAACCCGCGGTATTTTGACTTTGTTATGTGTCTTCTCAGTAAAACTACCTACCCGTCGGATGAATCTAACAAGAGCACAAGCCCTCACAAGAATCAGCAAACATTGTACTAATGAATGAGATCAATATTTTGTTTGTATTTCTTTCAACATAATTTTGATAACAAAACCTCAGGTACTCCAGATCTACCATGGTCAAGAAAAAGACCATTGTCGCTTGAGCTGAAAGAATCGGCAGTCAAAACTCACTCATTTCATTCAACCAACTGTTTTTAAAAAAATGGAAACGAAAGGGCGTTAGCGAGAGTATAGATTAAGTCATACTATGCTTTAAAAAAGAAAATATAAAATGGTTATGGCTTGAATATCTCTGCTAAGACAGCCGACTCGTTGATTAAACAAAGACAATACCCTTAAATGGGCCAATACTTAATTAAATAGAAATGGGGTTCTTTTCTCATACAAACAGCCAGGTGATATTTTTCCAGCAGTTCTGTTGTAGCTTTCCATGTGACTTTAGAAAGTATTGATGTTGTTGGTGTTGATGCTGTTGTTGCTGCTGCTACTGCTGCTGTTTAAGCCAAACCAGCTCTGATAACGAACCCTGCAATCAGAAGCATTCTAACTATGATAATTTCATCTTTCTTTTCTTTCTTCATTCTTCGAAGGATGTTCAAATATAATGAATTGCTTACTATATCATCCTTTTTCCAAAGGTAGGATACAGCTTGAGGGAAATTTGACAACTATTTCCAGCAGGTCCTGTCAGTCATATAATACAGGCTCCCTCGCTGGGACATTAATATGTTGTTTTTGTTGTTCAATTGGTGTTCTCTCCAGCTATTAACTAGATTAACGCTTCAGTAGCCTCGTCGCTTACTTTCCTATGATTGCTCAAATTTTCCAGTCATTTCTTCTTTTGACTTCCTGTGTCTCTGTCCATATTATCAAACTCTTTCCTCCACCCTCCAGATTTTTTCTTTTTTTTTAGAGAAACATATTTATCGTCTCATTTTTATTACTAGTTTCTTGGTTTGTACTTCGCATTTACCAATATCTCGATAGAATCTTTTTGGTATTTTTGCGATTTGCTTTGCCCCGTATTCATTGATTTCTTACTCTAATGTCCTTTCACAGTTTGGATTCATTATTCTCTGTCTTCGTTCTCCGTGTATTACTATAAAACTTTTCGACTTCGATGGATTCTTAGATAGTCTCTTTTCTTAGATTTCTATATATTCGATTTCCAGACAGAATTTGTTTTTCAAACTTTACTTCACTTCATACATAAAGATAAGACAGTACTAAAAGCAATAATGGTTATACGTCAGAAATGCTATTCGAAACCTATTTTCTGGACGAAAATTCTTGCGGGTGAAATTAAATATTAGGAGTTGCGTTGTTGTTTTGTGTATTTTTTTTTTTTGCATTTGGCTTATGTTATCTTTCTTATATCCTTGGGTTCTTTTCACTTTTACCAGTATCATTGGTTTTCCATATATCTTTCAATAATCATATATTGCAATATACAATCTGAGAAATGTTTTTTTATGCACATAATATGTACGTGTATATACATACACATACACTCGCGCGCGCTCACACATATATCTATATAAACATCTACGTATAAATATAGATATATATGTGTGGGTGTGTGTATATATATATTATAATAATAATAATAATAATAATAATAATAATAATAATAATAATAATAGGGAATATTATTCCAAATTTACAGGGAAAAATTCAATTTAGAAATATTAAATGAAATTTCACAAAATATAATATATATATATATATATATATATATACATTAGAAAAAAACTCCTTTTATCAATTCAATAATGAAAGATTAAATATATACTAAATAATCTACTAAATATATCTACTAAATATATACGTTTTATTTTTTATTTTGTACATTGTTATATGTTTTATCTTATATTTAATCTTTCTATAATATGTAACTATTCTAAATGGTATAATTTAATTTTTCATTATTGAATTAATAAAAGGTGTTTTTTTTTCTAATTTATATATATATATAAAAGAAGCCCGTTGTATATATATATTTGTGTGTGTGTGCGTGTATGTTTGTGTGTCTGTGTTTGTCCCCCTAGCATTGCTTGACAACCGATGCTGGTGTGTTTATGTCCCCGTCACTTAGCGGTTCTGCAAAAGAGACCGATAGAATAAGTGCTGGGCTTACAACGAATAAGTCCCGGGGTCGAGTTGCTCGACTAAAGGCGGTGCTCCAGCATGGCCGCAGTCAACTGACTGAAACAAGTAAAAGAGTAAAAGAGTATATATATATATATATACATACATCATGGACTCACCCGTCATTAGCCGACGTATGAGTGTACACCAATTTCTTGCTGAACAACCACACAAATGATTTGTTTATAGTGATCAAATGTTTGTGTAAACATAAGCTCACCCCATCCATCAAATAAACATTACCTGTACAGGTGCACCGTGTGCCACATGTCAGGTGACTAAATGATCGCACAACTCTACAGCAATTCTCAGTCAAATCAAGATAATTCCTGAGAACATCATTTTTATTTGGTTTGACTTCAGTGCAATATATAAATGCTTTCGAAAGACAATTACAGGCAAGGGAGCTATTTATTGTTCGGAATAACATAGTTACAATATTATTGACATTGAAAAGTTTTCTATAATTAATATGGTTAATGAAGCATGTAAACTTTTTTTTTAAATAGTGTCCCTTAATGAAATTTATATGAAACAAGATTTTTATTTATACTTAAACGGAAAGTGAAAAAAGTAAATTTTAGAATTCT
>NC_042998.1:189759245-189774245 GCF_006345805.1 Octopus sinensis | reverse complement strand
TATCTGTTCTCCCTCTAGCTTTTGTTGAATTAGGTTTATTTTCGTTTTCCTATTGTGAAGGTTGTCTGGGTGCAAATTTCTTGTTTCATGTTCAGTCAAACGATACTTTAAAGTGAATTGAATATTTAGGCTGTTCTCGAACTGGATATCTTCCCTACATATAGCTAATGTTTATTTATATAAGTTAGTTGGCGTATTGCGCAGTTGGCGTATTAGCGTTAGTTGGCGTATTGCGTTAGTTGGCGTATTGCGCAGTTGGCGTATTGGCGTATTGCCGGCAACCGTGGAGAATGGCGACGTACCGTAAAAGAGGGAATACAAAGGAGTGACAGAGAGAGAGAGGAGAAATGGAAAGAAAGGAAGAGACGTAAACAAGAGACTATGGCACTACAACCAGCCAGGAACAGTCTTCGCTACATTTGCGGTACCTGCCAGAGGGAGTGTTTGTCCAGGATAGGACTACACAGCCACAGCAGGAAATGTATCAGGACATGAAATATAAAAGCCGGACTAGACTACTTCATGCGCAACTCCATTGTCTCCCGAGACAGAAAGGATGCCAATACCAATACCAGTTGGCGTATTACACTGAATCGTATTCATTATATCCATTAAAGAGGGAAAAACTAAGAGAAAGTGAATACTTGTCATTCTTGCGGTAAGAGAATTGCTTTATCTTAACTCTCTTGCATAGAGACTATTATTCCATCCTATACCTTATTCATATAGAGTATCTTTAATGAGTATAAAAGTGGAATGCAGACTAATTTCTTTTTATATTCTACTGTAGTAACGCTTAAGTTGTGAGATTATCTCCCGTCTTCTAACATTACTCGACAGTTAGGTTAAAGGTCAATTATATCTACCAAGGTTCTAAGGCGGCGAGCTGGCAGAAACGTTAGCACGCCGGGCGAAATGCGTAGCCGTGTTTCGTCTGCCGTTACGTTCTGAGTTCAAATTCCGCCGACGTCGACTTTGCCTTTCATCCTTCCGGGGTCGATTACATAAGTACCAGTTACGCACTGGGGTCGATGTAATCGACTTAATCCGTTTGTCTGTCCTTGTTTGTCCCCTCTGTGTTTAGCTCCTTGTGGGTAGTAAAGAAATAGGTTTTTGTCTGTTTTTCGTTCTGAGTTCAAATTCCGTCGAGGTCGACTTTGCCTTTAATCCTTTCGGGGTCGATTACATAAGTACCAGTTACTCACTGGGGTCGATGTAATCGACTTAATCCGTTTGTCTGTCCTTATTTGTCCCCTCTGTGTTTAGCCCCTTGTGAGTAGTAAAGAAACAAGTATTTCGTCAGTCTTTAGGTTCTGAGTTGAAATTCGGCTGAGGTCGACTTTACCTTTCACAGGTTGAGCACTAGGGTTTGATCTAATTGACTTACTCCTTCTCTCAAAATTTCTGGCCTTGTGCCAAAATTTGAGAATAATGTCTATCAAAGTTCTTCGACAGCTGTTCCCTGTGACTTCTGTTTACAGAAATATATATATATAATATATATATATGGCTGTGGTTAAGAAGCTCGCTTCGCAACCACATGGTTTCGGATTCAGTCTCACTGCGCGACACCTTGAGCAAGTTTCTTATACAATAGCCCTGGAGACTACACTATATTCTTTTACTATGTTACAATCAAATAAATCAATGATCAAGTATATTCCGGACATGGCTATCTCATCTTCTCCTTCAGGTAGCTTATCAAAAACATTATCAAATGTTTCGTTTTTGTATTTGGTTTGCAAGATTCTTTATGTGAATTCGTGTGTTGAAGCATATTTTATTGTGTCTGGGAACAGTCTTTCTTTTTTTAGTGCCTTATTATTTAACACACTCAACGGTTCGATTTCCACTCATTTATTCAATTTTTTTCTAAAATTTTCAAAGATTGTAGAGCGTGATTAGAGAAATATTTAACTATCATTCTAGCAAGTCAAGCGAGAGTGTTCTTGTTATTGTTTAGTCCAAATCAGCCGAGAATGAGCAAATCTATAACCAAGAAATTCCAAATGACGCTACCCCATCTTTTGGTGAAACGGTGTATGTAAGTCTGTGTGATATAAAGTCCTTGCTTTTACTAAATGGTAAAGTGTGGCATGTACCTGCTATGTTTAGCATGGTATCAATAGACCACATCGAGACTCCTTCTTTATCTCAGGGTTATATGTTTTAAAGAGGCATTTCCTGGGTAATATACTTCGTTTCTGGATAAGTTGAGATGCGTAATGTGAAGTGCATGTATATCTATACATCTATCTTTGTCTATCTACCACACTCTTTCTCTCTCTTTCTCTCTCTCTCTCTCTCTGTCTCTCTCTGTCTCTCTCTCTCTGTCTCCCTGCCTCTCTCTACATGCATATGTGTGTGCGTGTAAATATATATATATATATATATATATATATACAGAAGAGAGAGAAGATATATAAATTGAGAGAAGGAAGATGGAAAAGAGGGATATTATATCTATAGATATATGCAGAATTAGAGTATCTAACGACGTAAGCTCAGTGACAATGGTCCTTGACAGAAGCCACTTCACAACCCACTTATCCCATTGCTTTCATCTCATTCATTTCAAAATGAATTCCGACCATCGACCCTCGTCTTCTCTCCATTTCTCTCACTGACTATTTATCCGTTCGTCGACAGTTCATATGACTCTTTGACAATCTCTCTCTCTCTCTCTCTCTCTCTCTCTTTCTCTCTCTTCCTACCTCTTTCTCCCTCTTCCTCCCTCTCTTTCAAATCTCTCAAATGCCCTTATCCATGCTCGCACCCTACCCTCCCACCTACTTTCACTTTCCAGCTTCCGGTATTTAGTGAACACTAGCGGATGTACACTTGCACCTGCGATTACATTATTATTTAGATTAGAGCGATGAAATGACAGAACTACAGAGCGCCGCACTGAATGTTACAAGATTTATTTACATCACTCTATGTTCTGACTTCTATTCCATACTTGGCTCAATTAGTCTTTCTTCTTGCCAACGAGTATGAACTGGGATGCATTCAATCATTTGTAACTCATAAATATTTGGTAATATACCTCTTTCTTTACTGCCCACAAGGGTATAAACATAGAGGAGACAAAGAAGGACAGACATAGGGATTATGTCGATTACATCGATCCCAGTGCGTAACTGGTACTTATTTAATCGACCCCGAAAGGATGAAAGGCAAAGTCGACCTCGACGGAATTTGAACTCGGAACGTAACGGCAGACGAAATACCGCTAAGCATTTCGCCCGGCGCGCTAACGTTTCTGCCAGCTCGCCGCACACACACAAATGTGTGCGTACAGGATAAACTTCAGCACAGTTTCCGTCTACCAAATTCACTTAGAGAGAATAAATCGACCCGAGCACGCTGTAGAATACATTTACTGAAGGTGTTAGACAGTGGGCTTAAACTCGGAACAACATACCGTAAATCCTCGAGTATAGTCCGCCCTTGAGTATAATACGCAGGGGATTTTTAGGGGACAGTACCTCTGAAAAACCTAAACCTTGTGTATAATACGCACCCCTTCTCTAACTTGAGTCAAGGAGGTCTACGTAACATCCTTGGTTTGTAAAAATGTATACGGTAACGTCCTTTTTTTATTATTGTATATATAACATAATGCAAACGTGTAGCTTTTTTGTGCATTTTGTTTCCAGAAAATAAAGAAATAACAGTAATAACGTTTAATAAATGTTGCTTACTGCAAGTTATGGATGATTCTTTTATGACTTCATTGCTTTCAGGCTTAGCTTAAGGTATTTTCGTGCCCGACATCACAAAATGCTTCTGAATAAACATTGCCGGACAGCAAATAGAGACTCGGACATTGCTTAGAAAATAATTTTTAACCTCGTACTATAGTACGCACTAGGGATTTTGGCCTTAAAATTTTTGGGGGGAAATGCGGATTATACTCGAGGATTTACGGTAGTTACAAAACAAACTTCTTAATCACGTAGTTCTTCTCGTGTCTATTTTGGGCATATCTTTTTAGATTTGGAAACAAATTTATATTATACAGGTAATGCATACCATATATTCCAAGTGAGGAGCAGTTCCCTTGCACACCTGATATATAGAACGTAGACTAACATACAGAATGAGGAAAGCGGAAAAGAATCGTTAGCAATCGAATTTAAACTTGCAATGAACGATAAGAAAAATCATTAATCATAAAACAGAGAACTGCGGAATGTAAATGGAGACTTGTAATAGGAAGTTAGTCAAATATTTGATAGCTACTATGGTAAGAACTAGAATATATTTATTTCTTTATTGCCTGCAGGGGGCTACACATAGAGGGGACAACCAAGGACAGACAAAGGGATTAAGTCGATTACATCGACCCCAGTGCGTAACTAGTGCTTATTTAATCGACCCCGAAAGGATGAAAGGCAAAGTCGACCGACGGAATTTGAACTATTTCTTTACTACCCACAAGGAGCTAAACACAGAGGGGACAAACAAGGACAGACAAACGGATTATGTCGATTGCATCGACCCCAGTACGTAACTGGTACTTCATTTATCGACCCCGAAAGAATGAAAGGCAAAGTCGACCTCGGCGGAATTTGAACTCAGAACGAAAAACCGGCCGACGGAATACCTATTTCTTTACTACCCACAAGGAGCTAAACACAGAGGGGACAAACAAGGACAGACAAACGGATTATGTCGATTACATCGACCCCAGTGCGTAACTGGTACTTAGTTTATCGACCCCGAAAGGATGAAAGGCAAAGTCGACCTCGGCGGAATTTGAACTCAGAACGTAACGGCAGACGAAATACGGCTAAGCATTTCGCCCGGCGTACAAACGATTCTGCCGGCTCGCCGCATATATTGACTTCTTTCTTTGAAAAATTGATAGTTTAAACAGTCCTTAGAATGCTTCTGGTTTTTATTTCATTGATAGACGAGCCCAGCACACACACACTTCACACTTTCTGAGCGCAACACGGCTCGGAGATTCAAAGACTATTTTGGCAGTCGACATTGGCAGAAGTTCAAAACTGAAATATTATCAAATACTTTGGACAGGCTAGCATTTCTATCTAACTGTTCAACATAACATCCAATATTCAAATATATCTTTATATATAAAAGTGAGGTTGTGTGCTGTCTGTCTCCTACGATTTAGATTCCTAACTACTCCCACATTTTGCGGTGCAGTTTAACCAAAACCGGGTATCTTATAGTCGTGATTCATATCGAGCCCTTCTGGGTATTAGCGCGCGTCTACGATGAGTCTATGATTTTAAAAAAATTTACTTTCAATTTTTCCCATTTTTAATGCATTTTTGGCATATATAAGGGAAGTAACTCTCTAAAAATTTATTATTAAATCTCAGAACGTAAAAAGCTACAGTAACACCCCCCCCCCTTTGTTGTTAACCATATTGAGATGGCTATTATACTTTACATCTCTAAAAATGCTTATATAGTTATTTCCCTTACAAACCCGAGCAACGCCGGGCGATACTGCTAGTCAAGTATAAAGAAAGTAGAAACGGTGCAGTTATCATGTTTGATATACAGTGTATGGTTTGGTATTAAAGAAATCGTATTTCAAATCTTGTTAGGTTCGACTCACAAAATTCCAGAAATGAAGTATGAACCAATAAACAGGTTTAGAAGCTTTGACAGAAGTAGCGGGAAAATTTTTATCAAATGACACGCTACCATCTTGAAAAATGAAGACATACTGGATAATGTAGCCTTAGATAGCAATAAGAAAAAAGAAGTGATGGCCATGATTGGAACAACTTTGATCTCAGATCTATTTTCTCGGAACTGACCTGGAGTTTAACAACAACGATGGTAACAACTAAACTCAGTTCTCTATACAAATACGGGCGAAATGCGTAGCCGTATTTCGTCTGTCGTTACGTTCCGTGTTCAAATTCCGCCGAGGTCGACTTTGCCTTTCATCCTTTCGGGGTCGATAAATTAAGTACCAGTTACGCACTGGGGTCGATGTAATCGACTTAATCCCTTTGTCTGTCCTTGTTTGACCCCTCTATGTTTAGCCCCTTGTGGGTAGTAAAGAAATAGGTATTTCGTCTGTCTTTACGTTGTAAGTTCAAATTCCGCCGAGGTCGACTTTGCCCTTCATCCTTTCGGGGTCGATAAATTAAGTATCAGTTACGCACTGGGGTCGATGTAATCGACTTAATCCGTTTGTCTGTCCTTGTTTGTCCCCTCTGTGTTTACCTTTGTGGGTAGTAAAGAAATATATATAAATTTAAGACTTAATATGGAATGGTTATATATTTGTGTCAGTCTCTCTCACTCTTTTTCTCTTACTTCCCCTCTCTTTCTCTCGATCATTGTGTGTGTATGTATGTGTATGTGTAATATATATATATATATATATTATATATAGTGTCTGTGTGCCTGTTACTGTGTGTTCGTGCGTGTTCGTGTGCTTTTTAAGAAGACAATAAACACCAAGTATCCCTCCTCGGCAAAATTGCCTTTTTTTCTATTGTGGACTACGATCACCCCATCAGAGTTTACTGCTTACAGCCTTCTTGTTTACAACTCTCTGTTCCTAGCTAGCACATGTGGTGAACCGGGTCGAAACCAGCTGAATCTTCGCAGAAGACCTCCCCACCGTTACACATCTCAAATAAGTGCTTCGTAACTTCAGGTAACATTGCCAGCAGTAGGTCACTGAGTTACACTGTGTAAGCCCACCTTCATGAATATGCTCTGTCATCGGTCACACTCTACCTTGACGTAACATGGTTAAATCCAGGTAGCTAAGGCGATTTCCGACAGACTGCATTTCCAGGAAGCTTCCTCCTTTTTCCTACAAGTTACCGCTGGTCTGGGGTTCGAAACTACATTCTTACGATCGTAGCGCGTAAGGGGTGATGTGTATGTATGCATATATATATAGAGAGAGCCATGATTATACATGTTGATAGATAGATAGATAGATAGATAGATAGATAGATAGATAGATAGATAGATAGATAGATAGATAGATAGATAGATAGATAGATGGATGGATAGATAGATGGATAGATGGATAGATAGATAGATAGATAGATAGATAGATAGATAGATAGATAGATAGATAGATAGATAGATAGATAGATAGATAGATAGATAGATAGATAGATATAGTTATCTCGCTAGCTGTTATTTGTTTCATTTGTTGGTTGGTTGGTTGCTTGGTTAGTTGGCTAGCTGGCTGGCTAGCTAGCTGGCTGGCTAGCTGGCTGGCTGGTTACTTGGTTGCTTGCTTGCTTGCTTTCGTCGTTCGTTCGTTCGTTCGGTTGTTCGTTGGTTAGATGGTTACATACTTTTAGTTAGATAAAAATGAGTAACTTTTAAATGCATAAAAGCTTCCATCATTAATTGTATCGAACGTCTCAGTCACAATGAGTGGTATAATGTTTATAGTAAAAATATGAACGGTGACGCTGCAGTTATGCAAGAGTGTGGCTTCTTCAGTTTGAATGAACCGCACGCCCGATAAATGCTCGAAGTCATTGCCATTATTAAAAAGGCTCTTGTAATCCATGAACCCCAGAGAATACCAATATTTTGAATGAAGCAACATAGGAAATGTGGTACCCAGATCAACACAATTGAAAGTTTAGGCTTAATTTTTGTATAAATATCTTTTTAAACGTGTTTTATCATACCTTTATTTTCTTTTGTGTATTAACATTTTTGTTTATAATTCGTTCAGTTACATATACATAAATTGAATAACGCCTTTCCCCCTACCCCCGTGTGTGTATACCTTCTCCTTCCCATCCCACACGTGTGCGTATGATCCCGGTTTACATTTTCCAAAATATTCTACTTATATATCTTCGAGCCTACGTGGGTAATACACGTAGATATTTGTATATATGCATATATATATATATATATATATATATATATATATATATATATACACATATATATATATATGTATGTATATAAGCATACATACATACATATACATACAAACACACACACATACGAAACCATAATGATATCCGTGGGGCAGCTGATAATAGAGGTATGTTTGTTGGTATGGCTGTTTTTTGTATGTGAATATTATAACACATCATTTTGATATATATATAACATATAATACCAATATATATATACATACATACATACATACATACATACATACATACATACATACATACATACATACATACATACATACGTACATACATACGTACATATATACATACCCATATATATATATATATAGTTATTATGGGGATATATAAACCTCTTATAGCGATAGTTTTATCCAAGTTACACTGGTTTAATATAAAATAATTTGAAGACAGAATTCTTCAGTAAATATATTATACAAATACCAACTATTATTAAATTAGAAAATGGAAAGATATAATGGATATAACTTCTTACGGGTCTATATAATCCCGCCGGAGATCTGCATGGGTTGTATCATCGGTGACAGACGAAAGTTGGAACTTACTATGTACGTCCAACAGGTTAGGTCTGCACACGTCGCCAGTCTTCTATCGGGGTAGGACTTTCAGTAGATGAGATGATAAATGAGGCCGCCAGAAAGAGACATCTATACGTCATACGGTTATAATGGTAAACGCTTGTACAAGACGAGTATCAATCTCTGAGTCTCTGTGATTAATAACTAGTAAACAAGTCGAAGCGAGATGACCAGTAATCACGCATGTTTTACTCAGAGTTTGCTTTTCCCAAAAAGAATGCTGTCACAATGGCTAGCGATCCCGATGATTTCACTGCGTGCCCTGACACCTACCAAGGATATTTCTGCGACTCCGGTCTCAGAATGTCATCACATGAGTTATTTGGCCCGGTGGAGTAGCAAGAAGGCGTTACTCCTCTGGTTCAGAGTGGACCCCCGGAATTCTCAAACTAGATCTCCACTACAAGTTGTAGTTTGGAATCATGCCAATGTATATATGTGTAAGTGTGTGTATTTGTGCGTGCGCGTGTCTATGTATACTCTTTTACTCTTTTACTTGGTTCAATCATCTGACTGCGGCCATGCTGGAGCACCGCCTTTAATCGAGCAACTCAACCCCGGGACTTATTCTTTGTAACCCCAGTACTTATTCTATCGGTCTCTTTTGCCGAACCGCTAAGTGACGGGGACATAAACACACCAGCATCGGTTGTCAAGCAGTGCTAGGGGGACAAATACAGACACATATATATATATATAAACATATATACGACGGGCTTCTTTCAGTTTCCGTCTACCAAATCCACTCACAAGGCTTTGGTTGACCCGAGGCTATAGTAGAAGACACTTGCCCAAGGTGCCACGCAGTGGGACTGAACCCGGAACCATGTGGTTGGTAAGCAAGCTACTTACCACACAGCCACTCCTGCGCCTATATATATGTATATATACATATATATATATACATAATATATATAATATATATATATATTATATATATATATATATATATATATATACATACATACATATATATATGATATATATATACATATATATATATATATATATATATATATATATATATATATATATATATATATATATATATATATATATACAGAGAGAGTGGATGATGAAAAAGAGATAGAATTAAAGAATGGAGGGAGAGCGGGAGACATGGCAAGAAGAAGAGATAGTTAATTAAGCTGTGCGTTTATGTGTGTATATATGCGTGCGTGCGTGTGTGTTTATGTGTGTGTGTGTGTGTGTGTGTGTGTGTGTGTGTGTGTGTGTGTGTGTGTGTGCGTGTGTGTGTGTGTGTAATTTATGTCGATTTTATTACTCCCATGAAAACACCTAATTTTTCTAACTTGTTTCTCTGTACTCATAATTTCTTTTCCGTGTTAGAGAGAATAAATTCCAACAAGTTCATATTTGTAATTTTGGAACATGAAAAAAAAAAAAAAAAAACGTAAATAAATAAAGAAAAAAAAAGAAAAATGTTTAGTTCTTTCTGGAAGGTGAATAATCAGGAAAAGAATGAAGATACCAATATTCAGTGTCGAAACTAGTGTTGAGAAAATTCCAACCTAATATTTGAAGATCAGTGTATGACTCAGACAACTGTAACTTCGTCTCAAAGATGGGCGGATCTACATTTTGGTCCTCCCTGACTGGTTTGGAACTGTTATTTCACGTGAAATTCGCACACGTTCAATGCGTATGTCTGTCTATCTGTCTATCTGTCTGTTAGACTCTCGGTATGTCTGTTACATCAGTATGTATACGCATGCATGTATGTGTGAGTGTGTGTGACCATGTATGTGTGCATATGTGGTCATATGAAAGTGTGCCTGTGTGTGTGTGTGTATGTGTGTGTGCTTGTATGTGTGTCTGTTGATCGGGAACTTCCTATTATATGACAGCTAGCTGTTAAAAGATACTCAAACGAAAATAAGTTAATGTATTTTTAAAGGGTTTCGTAAGACGTTTTATAAGGATAATTATCCTCGATAATATTTGTTGACACATTAACGCGCACGTATATGTATGCGTGTGTGTGCACGTATATATGTGTGTGCCTGTGTGTATTTGTATGTACATATATATATATATATATATATATATATATATATATATGTATATGTCTGTATAAAGTTATAGTCAGAAACAGACATACATATGCATATACATCTATACGTGTGTGTATATTAAATATTATATATATATATATGTATATATATATATATTACATATATACATAATATTATATATATAATGTATATTATATATATATATATATATATATATATATATATATATATATATATATATATATATATATATATAATATATGTATATAATATATACTCTTTTACTTGTTTCAGTTAGTTGACTTCGCCCATGCTGGAGCACCGCCTTTAGTCGAGCAAATCGACCCCGGGACTTATTCTTTGTAAGCCCAGTACTTATTCTATCGGTCTCTTTTTGCCGAACCGCTAAGTGACGGGGACGTAAACACACCAGCATCGGTTGTCAAGCAATGCTAGGGGGACAGACATACACGCACACATACACATATATATATACATATATACGATGGGTTTCTTTCAGTTTCCGTCTACCAAATCCACTCACAAGGCTTTGGTCGGCCCGAGGCTATAGTAGAAGACCCTTGCCCAAGGTACCACGCAGTGGGACTGAACCCGGAACCATGTGGTTGGTAAGCAAGCTACTTACCACACAGCCACTCCTGCGCCTATGTAGATATGTATATTCATATGTACATTTTTATGCACACATCGATCCATAGATACATACATACACACATATATGTGTGTTTGTGTATATGTTTAGGAACTATCGTTAATTGCCATTTACTGATTATGACACATCCTCCTAATGACGAAAATATTTTCAATAACCCAAGAATTTATATTGTATGGTATTTGATATGTCTGTATTTAGCAATGTTGTTCATATGCACACCGTTGTCCACTCTGAGGTATTTCTATTATCTAACTTATGCTTAATGTATGCAAATTACCTAGGCCATGAGCCTGTTCTACTGTTTTTGTATATGCCTATGCTCCTTGAATATATATGCCATGTCTATGCTTCTTGTCTGATGATGCCTACTGAGGCAGAAAGACATGTACAAGACAGCCTCTTAACTCCAGATAATAAGCCTGCTCTTTTCTTTAGTGGTACGTTATCTTTGAAGAATTCTGGATTCTCGAGATTGTCTTCCCTTCTGATATGAAGCACATCTTAATTACAATTTGGCAATTATGAAGCGGCTAAAAGAAGCGGAGATAATTTTAACAAATCAATAATTCATATTGTATGGTGTTTGCCACACATGTATTTGTCCATATTGTTAATATATATTGTATTATTCTGCCCACTCTGAGTTACTTCACTTAGCTCGTTTTTAATATATATATTGCCTTTTCGACATACACTTTATATATACATCAATAATGACATTCTTACTGTTACTGCTTCCCTGTATATTGCACAAGGGTAATTCTTACACGCACTCCCAAAATATATTGCACTTCATATTCAAGGCTCCGATGAAGCTATTGGGTATTATTCAGACACTCAAGTACAAGTCCACTGCATCCTGTTGCAGAAACACCTGTAAACTAATGAAGTTCATAATACTATTATTTTTCCTGTGCCATCTTTTTCCTTATATATATATATATATATATATATATTATATATACATACACACCATACAAACACACATATGGATAGATAGATAGATAGATAGATAGATAGATAGATAGATAGATAGATAGATAGATAGATAGATAGATAGATAGATAGATAGATAGATAGATAGATAGATAGATAGATAGATGTGCTTATGGGGTGGAGTATACAACTAACTAATACACGGAGAACACATGGGTTAATTGAGGACTTAGAATGTGGTGCCAAGTCACTTTTCAAACTTGCGTTTGTTTGTGTTTCTATGTATTCCTTTCTTCATGATACGTGTGTTTGTGTACCTGTGCACTTGTGTACCTGTGCACCTGTGCACAAACACACCTGAATGTAGGTATATATACATGTTTTTGTGTCTGTGTATGCATTTCTGTGTGTGCATACATGCATACATATATATACATACACACACACACACATATATATTATATATATATAATATATACATACACACGCACACACACACACATATATATATATATATATATAGGTATGTGTATGCTATAGATATGTACTTATATATGTATAAGAATTTATCTCAACTGTCCGACGAAGAGGAGCATGAAACTCTGAGTAACAGTTCTCTGATAATATTGCAGCTTTACTAAAATGTGTGTATCATATATATATGTGTGTGTGTGTGTGTGTGTGTGTGTGTGTGTGTATGCATGTATGTATGTAATGTTTTTATTTGAAAAGGGTTGTTCTGGAAGCACTCCATATTCAGCTATAAAGATTAGCACTTGGATATTGGGTTGAAAAAATCTTTTCGACGAAAAAATTCGAAATTAAATAGTCAACCCAATATTCAATATTTACAAACCATTCTTTATAACTGCATGCGATGTGCTTCGAGAACAGTTAGTCTCAAAAAGAATCCTTTCCCATTCTCTCGAATGATTATAGAATTCTTATGACGTCAACAATATGCATATTTGTGTGTGTAGATATATATATAAAAACGAGTGAGACAAAAGTATATACATAGAAATATATGCAAAAATATATATAAATTTTATATTTGTTTCAGTAGTTCTCAACCAGTGCTGATATAGCCCCCGAGGGAATGTCCATATAAAATTTATGGGGGTCTACGCAACAAAAAATAAATTGGGAATCCACAATAGTATTCTAAGGGCCCCTGAAAAATTCTGCTTTAGATATATGTATTGGTATGTTTCGCCAGAAAGAGCTAGGTTCCTTTTCTAACATGTTAGACAGTTCAGCCTACCCAGTTCAACCTAATGTGAAAAACAAAATAGTTTTTAAGCATCGGACGGTTATGGAAGTCCTAATGAAAGGGGTCTAAAGATAAAAAAAAAAATGGTCGAGAATAGCTGTTTTAGTTGGATGGATGAATGGATGGATGGATGGAATATGTGTACTTCCAAATAACCACAGTATTACCTTAAAAGTTGATGTTTCTGCGACCTAAAATCTGGAATAAATATATCTGAAAAATAATTATCGGCAAACTACAGGTTGTTTGAAACACTAAATGGTGAAGAACGCTTAGTAGCATGGTTTACATAGAATAAGCCGTATTTCAGTTTTGGAAAGGCACACATCGTCAAGAAATATATTCAAAATATATTTGTAGTGTGTAGTGTGTGTGTGTGTATGTGTGTGTGTGTGTGTGTGTGTGTGTGTGTGTGCGCGCGTGCGCATGTGCCAGCATGGACAACGGACGTTACATGATAATGATTAATGATGATGATGATGATATATATTGTTGTATTTCGGGATGGTAATATTTCTTAGCCAAATATGTATATATATACACACATACATATATATATATACATGTCAGGATGTAGATATTTGGCATATATATATATGTGTATGGGTGGGTGTGTTTGTATGTGTGTATGCGTATGTGTGTATGCGTATGTGTGTAGATAGATATATGTATTCATGAATATATATGTTATATTTCTATATGGAAACACACACGAATACATGGACATATATGTGTGCGTGTGTGTACGTGTATGCCTGTACATGAGTGTGTGTGTATGTGAGCGTACGTTGCGCGTGTGTGTGCGTGTGTGTATATGTTTGTGTATGTGTGCGTGCGTATATGTGTGCGTATATGTGTGCGTGTGTGTGTGTATGTGTAAAATGAATATAATTTGCACAATACAAGCTACCTGGCTTTTCCTTTTTGATTCTAGTGAAAGGAAGATAGAACAAATGACAGGGGACGGACTAAGGGTGATTGGAGCATGTCAGTTGGAGAGAGAGAGAGTAGTCGGAGAAAGAGAACGCGTGTCTTGTCTATGCTTATTTGTTTATATACGTGTGTGTGCATGTATGTAAGTGCCTGCATATATATATATATGGCCTAGTGGTTAGGGCAGCGGACTTGCGGTCGGAGGATCGCGGTTTCGATTCCCAGACCGGGCGTTGTGTGTGTTTATTGAGCGAAAAAAGACACCTAAAAAAGCTCCACGAGGCTCCGGCAGGAGGTGGTGATCCCTGCTGTACTCTTCACCACTCTAAAGGCGGTGCTCCAGCATGCCGCAGTCAAATGACTGAAACAAGTACAAAATATATATATATATATATATCTATATATATATATATATTATATTTATATGTATGTACGTGTGTGTGTGTGTGTGTGGTATATATATATGTATGTATGTATATATATAATATATAATATAATATATAATATATGGAAGTGTATGCATGTATAGATATATTATATGTATATACATGTATATAGATACATATTTGTGTGGATGTGGGTATGCGTGTGCCTGTGTGTGTTTGTGTTGGTACAACTTTTACTTGGTTCAGTTACTGGATTG
>NC_042998.1:189758079-189759145 GCF_006345805.1 Octopus sinensis | reverse complement strand
CACAACGCACAGAGGGAGACCTGAGGTGGGAGCGAACCCCGGAATCGAGGAAGAAAAGTTATGATCTACGTGTCAGCAACAGTTACTCCATAAAAGAGTATTTTGGAGAATTCGATATATTCCTTTCTTACCTTTAGTTAGACAGTATGAGATAAGGTGGGGAAAGTAATTTCTCACATTGACTTATAGTTTATTCTCAACTTTGTAGCTTTATTTTATCTACACTTAAGATTGGCGAATCACTTAACAGTGCATGACAAAATATTTTGTGGCATATATTTGTTAAACTCTGAGTCCATATCCCTCCTTCGTCCACTGAATTTCATTCCTTCATGGATGATTTAATGCGTCTCAATAGATAAGAATGAATACAATATCATTCGACTATAACCAGGATAAGATTGTCACCCCACGGGTGCTGCTCAATGACGAAAACCAACACAAAAATAATTGGATATTTCCTTAAACTTAAATAATACAGACCGAAAAAAATTTACACCCTAATTACATATAATACAGGTCACATTGGATAATTATACGGGATGGGCATTGCTGGAACACCTTTCATCGTGTGTTTGATCAATCAAGTGTGACCTGGTTCAACAGCTACACATAATATAATCAAAATTATAAATTAAATGAAAATAAAAATTATTCAATAATGAACAATATATTTTATCGAAATCTTAAAGGGACACATGCAACAAAAGTGAGGGCTGCTGTTACTGGATTTCTGTGTTAAATAACAGGCAAATATATACAGCCCGCTTGTAGATTGGCCGATTACTCCACTATATTTGAATAAGGTTATCATATTCTGAAAATATGTAGAGTATTGAAATCTGGTATTAGACGTAGCTGTGCAAAATATTGACTACGGTACCATAAAATAAACAGAAACACTCACAAATACAAAATATGAATCTTAAAAAAATATGGCTATCAGCACTTACCTACATACATGATGCTATGTAGTGTGAGTATATTACATAAACACACAAACATACTATCTGTGTGTGTGTATACACACACAACATACATATATATATACACACACACACACCAC
>NC_042998.1:189713079-189753079 GCF_006345805.1 Octopus sinensis | reverse complement strand
AACAATCTAAAATGTCACTATAACAGTAGTAGTAGTGGTAATGAGAACAACAACAATAATAATAGCAACGACAACCACAACAACAATAATAATAATGGTTTCAAATTATGGCACAAGGCCAGCAATTTCGGGAGAAAGGATGTAAAGCAAAGTCGACTTCGGCAGAAAGAAGAAGAAGAAGAAGAAGAAGAAGAAGAAGAAGAAGTAGTAGTAGTAGTAGTAGTAGTAGTATAGTAGTAGTAGTAGTAGTAGTAGTAGTAGTAGTAGTTGGTTACCAGGATAAAATTGTGACCAGCAGTGTTTAGTAAGCTAATGACAAACATTGTTTAATAGGGGCGTTTTCAATGTGCTGTTACAGCCGTTTCTTTCAATCTGAAATTTTTAAAAAATACGTTGGCAGATCAACTTATTAGATGTATAGTAATACTATAATAAAATTACAATAATCTAGGACAGTTATAACACCCATCTTTGCAACCAGTGGGAATGCTGTAAGTATCCACAGAGCATTTCTACAATGTGTATGCTCACCAGTGCTTCAGGATCTAAGGACACCAGAGGGTCCATAGGCCCCAGTTCTACTGGCAATCTCAGCATTATATCTCGTAAGCTAGCCCTTACTACAAGCTGTGCTAGGGAAAGATAACTTAACGATATTAATATCTATGCTCCGAGAAGAAAACCTCAGCGAGATTCTTGAAAAACAAAATATTCATTTTAATGTCGCAAGAGAAAGGTGGGCCAAACCATATAACGTGTAGACTCCTCTGTCTTCTCCCAATATTGGGACGCTAACCCTCCTTAAAAGGAATGTGATGCATAATTTGATTCATGCCGAGTTTACCTTAACTTAGGATTTAGAGTCTATCCACATACAATATGTTTACTGTTATATATATATATATAATATATATATATATATATATATATATATATGAAACTTTTAATACACGTGCACATGTGTATGGGCATGAACGCGCACGTGTGAGTAGATGGTCCTTGTAAGGGAGAATATACGTCCACGGGTTTATAAATGTGTATGCAGGTATGTGCGCGTGCGTGGAAGTGTGTGTTTGTGTGTGTGTGTTGTGTGTGTGTGTGTGTGTGTGTGTGTGAGTGTGCGTGCGTGTGTGTGGTGGTGTGTGAGTGTGCGTGCGTGCGTGTGTGTGTCGTGGAATGTGTATATACGTGAATTCTGCATTTTTGTTCATCATTTTATTATATTAATGAATTACCAATTACCGAATACGATAAATTCTAGATATATTTAAATTTTCTAACCCAAAAAGAAGGAGGAGGGGAGAGGAGGAGGGGAGAGGAGGAGAATGAGGAGGAGAAGAAGAAGAAGAAGAAGAAGAAGAAGAAGAAGAAGAAGAAGAAGAAGAGAAGAAGAAGAGAAGAATGACTTATTTTGAATTTCTTTTAATATTAAGACGATGAATTTTACTTAATAATTAATAATTGATTGTTAATTATTAATAAATCAGTGTTGTTATTAACGTCTATCAACATTTCGCTGAGAAATATATTTATTTTAATGAAAAATAATTGACTTAAGATAATTAAGAAAAATTCATCTATCATATCAGCAGGATTTAAAGATCAATGCATCGGTTGGTAATGAAAGTCTTTTATGAAATTTTCATTGAATCTATGAAGCTAAAGATAGATAAGACTGATAATAGTGATGATGCCGATTTATTCGTGCATGTTTGTAGATTGGCCGTGCACGCATGTGTATGTGTGTGTGTAGGAGGCGCAATGGCCCAGTGGTTAGGGCAGCGGACTCGCGGTCATAGGATCGCGGTTTCGATTCCCAGACCGGGCGTTGTGAGTGTTTATTGAGCGAAAACACCTAAAAGCTCCACGAGGCTCCGGCAGGGGATGGTGGTGAACCCTGCTGTACTCTTTCACCACAACGTTCTCTCACTCTTACTTCCTGTTTCCGTTGTACCTTGTATTTCAAAGGGCCGGCCTTGTCACTATCTGTGTCACGCTGAATATCCCCGAGAACTACGTTAAGGGTACACGTGTCTGTGAAGTGCTCAGCCACTTACACGTTAATTTCACGAGCAGGCTGTTCCGTTGATTCGCATCAACCGGAACCCTCGTCGTCGTAACCGACGGAGTGCTTCCACAATGTGTGTGTGGTGTGTGTTGTGTGTGTGTGTGTTGTGTGTGTGTGTGTGTGTGCGTGTGTGTGTGTGTGTGTGTATTTTGCGATATTTCACTTTTACTAGATAGGCTCGGTCAGTTGAGCTTCGGACTAAGTGCATCGTAATGTATGTTCAAAAGTTCTGCGTCCTCTGCTCAAATCTTGCAGATGTCGATTTAGCTTTTCGTCTTTTCGGGATCGATAGAATAAGTACCAATGGAGTACTGGGGTTGCAGCCCCTATTTGTTCCATGTACTTCTCAAGATTTTAACTCACTGTTCCTACAGCTCCGACAATTATTGGTACTACTACCACCTTTTTCATCAACAACTACTTAACCTCCTAAGCTAACCTGTCATATCTATCGACTTTTCTTTCTACTTTATCGCATACCTTGTTGTCAGCTGAGCATGCTATGGCTATGATCCAGCATAGTTTGCTTTCTTTCTCAATTAACACTATGTCTGGTTTCCTATTCTCTATCTCGTGGTCGCACTGAATCATAAAATCCCATAGGATCTTTGCATTATTTTCGATGATGCTTTCGGGTTTATGTTCGTACAACGTTTTTGCTCTGTCAAGTCCATACTTGTTGCAAAGTTTCCAATGGACAATCCTTCCTATATTGTCATGACATCTCTTATATTCTTTCTGGGCTAGTTGCGTACATTGGCTGGTAATATGCCATACGGTTTCACCATTTTATCCGCAAATTCTGCACTTATCACTTTCTGGTGTGTTGTCTATTCTGTATTTGATGTAATTGGTTCTTAATGCTTGCTCTTGGACAGCACAGATTAGAACCACTGTTTCCGGTTTTAAATCACTTTTAGTCATCCATAGCCATCTTTTTCTCTGTCTGTCTTATCTTCAACATCTCTATGAAATTTTCCATGCATTTTTTCTTTATCAACATATTTTTAGTTTCATTCATTCTTAAGTCCTTTCGGTGCTTTATCTTTGCAATCTTTCATCCTACACAAGCCTGGCCTTCTTATTTCTAATAATAGTGGTTCTGTGGCATTTTTTTACATACCATGCTATGTTGTTTACTTCTGCTCTAATGCTGTGTTCGCATCCAATCAGTCCTCTTCCACCCTCTTTTTCTTGGTACAGACAGTATGTCTGTATCACTTTTTGGATGGAGTATCTCATATCAAGTCAGCAACTTCCTTGTCTTTCTGTCTAAGCTGTTTAATTCGTCTATATCCAAGCGATTACCTATGCTCCATATCTAAGTACTGAAACCGCCCAGGTGTTTATAGCATCAATCTTATTCCGTCCGTTTAATTTGACTTGAGGATGTGTCTCAATCTGTGCAAGTACTCCACCTTAAATTTTTCTTTCATTTCTTTCTCCATCGAATTATCCATTTCCAATATCCCCAAGAACTTATATCCCGTCTTTTCTATTTGCTTCATAACCTCCCCCGACGGCATCGCTAGACCGATCATACATTTGATTTTGCCTCTCTTCAAGACTAACATACCAGCATTTTTCAATCCGAACTCCATTCTGATATCAGTTCTGAAAGTAAACACTGTATCAACGAGGGAACTGACTTGGGCTTCATCTTTACCATAAAGTTTGAGGTCATCCATAAATAACAAGTGGTTGACTTTTTGTTGGCGGCTCTTGAATACATACCCAACCTTTGCTTTCCTCAGAATCAGTGTTAGTGGTATCAGGCACAGTACAAATATCAGTGGGGACAGGCAGTCCCCTTGGAAGATGCCTCTCCTGATTTCTATTGTCCATAAACTTCTTCCATATGCTGTCAGTTCCGTCCTCCACTTCGCCATACTTTTTCCAAGCAATCGCTCAACATTCGATGCAATACCAAATAGGTTCATAGATTCTATAATCCAAGAATGTGGTATCATATATCATATCGTACACCTTACGATAATCGATCCATGATATGGCTAAGGTAGTTTTCCTTCTCTTACAGTCTCTAAGTACAGTTTTGTCTACCAGGAGTTGATCCTTGCTACCCCTTCACTTACGCTTGCAACCCTTCTGCTCCTGTGGCAGGACTCCATTTTTTCCAGATGTCTGTACATTGACTCTATTATTATATTATTATTATTATTATTATTATTATTATTATATTATTATTATTATTATTATTATTATTATCATCATCATTATATATTTTATTATCATTATTATTATTATTATTATTATTATTATTATTATTATTATTATTATTATATTATTATTATATTATTTTTATTATTATTGTTATTATTATTATTATTATTATTATTATTATTATTATTATATGAAAATTCACAGCTTATTTTGCTGGGTATGATGGAAAGTGTCGGCTGTCCACAGCCAGCAGGCTAAGGTGACACTTGTTTACTGGTCATGCTTCAAGAATCCTCCAAAGATTTCTTGCAATTGGAACTTCAGTGCTGATATTCCAAGTGCACCAATTACTATTGGTATCACTATTACTGTTGTTGTTCTTGTTGGTGTTGTTGTTGCTGCTGCAGTTGTTGTTGTTATGACAGCGAGTTGGTGGAAACGTTAGAACGTTTCTGAGATCAAATTCCGCCGAGGTTGACTTCGCTTTTCATCCATTTGATGATTGGTAAAATGAGTACCAAATGAGCACTGGGGTCAATGTAATGGACTAGCCCCATCCCTCAACATTTCATGCCTGGCTCCAAATCTCACCCAGAGACCTCAAGAGACAACAAGTTGGAAATTCGTGTTGGTGCTATTCCTAGGGTGCCATATATTTGGTTTTGTACTTAGTGTTGTACTAGTGAATGCCTAAAAAACCATACGAAAATTGTTTGTTTTAAAACTTGAGATTACATAGAAAGTATTTTGCATAGAATATGAGCAGTTCCCATGAGCACTATCTTTTGAATTTCTGCCATTTTGGGGTTTCCTAGAATCTGAGTTGGGTAGCAATCAGCCCCTTTTGCTTATTATTATTATTATTATTATTATTATTATTATTATTATTATTATTATTATTATTATTATTTCTCCGAAAGTTTTCTGCGGCACCACCTGTTGTACTTCCGTGTTCTTGAGGTGTGTACAGCGTTGTGTTCTTACTTTTGAAGGCGTCGAGAGAGCATAGACTCTTCTTGTTGCTGAACTGTATCAGTTTGTTTTGTTGTGGTGTTTAGTTTATTGTTTCTTGTATTAGCATTCGTTCCGTTGTGCAGAATTGCGTAAGGGGAGTTGTGTAATTTTATTGGGCCTTGAGGTGAGCATACCTTGCACGAGTCGTGTTGGTTTAGATTATAAGGTGCTTAATAAATAGGGTATATTGTGTGAAAAGATTGTTCTGTTTAAGCTATTCTATTGAATCGATAGTCTTCCGGAAGATATGGGATGTTCGTACCTGAGCTATCTTTTGAACAATGTGTAGGGTTGTGAGCTCTGATATGGCTTTTATGCTTTACTTTCTATTCTTTTTAATTATACCTAATGCTCCAGTAACTATTGGTATAGTTTGTTTTCACTGTCCATCTCCACGTCTTGAATATTTTAATTTCAAGGTCCCTGCTTTTTGATAGCTTTTTTTTCCACTTCTTTTCGGGCAATATTTTCGCCAGAACGGATTGCAATGTCTATCAGTGTGCATGCGTATATTTTCCGGTCTTTTATTATTATGTCTAGACGGTTTGCCTTGATCTCTTTGTCAGTTTGACCGCGAATATCCAATATGGCACTTCCCATTCAATTTCACGGTCGGAAAAATAAAATTCAGTGTTATAGCTACAATAAAAAAAACTCTCTCTTTGGTATTAAGTGTTTTGGTATTAAGTAGTATGCGTGGGAGTATGGCGAGCTCATCTACTAGATGAAGGCATCTCATTCACAAGGATCGTCACCGAGAGTATCCGTTGGCTCTCTCACGTGATTAGAATCAATTATAGAATCCATCAAAAGTTTATCAGAGAAACACTGAACATGTATCGCTCGAAACACTTGATCAAAAGCAGCGAGGACTTAACATGGCTGCCAAAAGGGCATACGTTGAAGATAGTAAATAATATTCAAATGTATTCGTAGGCGTTATTCAAACGTCTTTCAGGAGGAAAAGAAATTCCCATAGAGCTTTGAAATGGATATGGTCTGGAGTCGTTGTGTGCGTTCCAACGAGGACTTTCAAAGTGGAAGGTGTTCGAATATAAAAATATAAAAAAATACAGTATTTATTACACACCACATCTCCCATAAACAATGTATTCCTAAATACACACACACACACACAAATAAATAATATGCGTGTGTATGTGTATATGTGTGTGCATGTATGTAAGTATGTATGCATATGGATTACGAAAGTACTTAATACCAAAGCAATTAATACCAAAGGGAGAGTGGTATTTATAACTGTAACAACAAGCACATCGAATTTCATTTTACCGAAGAGTCATATTTAATATGAATGCACTTCATATCCACTCTGATGATCGTAAGCATAAAATTCTAACAACCACATGGGATGTACCAGCTATTACAGTCATATATATACCTACACACATATCTATAAACCTCTCTCCCTTCCCTTCTCTCTCTCTCTCTCTCTCTCTCTCTCTCTCTCTCTCTGTATGTATGTGTGTGTGTGTGTGTGAATATTTTGCCTAGTAGTGCCCCTACTCTCCCATTGAGCCAACATATTTTTAAACTCTACTGTGCAACGCTGTAAGTCAGAATTCTAATATTAGGATAACAAGATTTCGCCTCGTGGATCTATAAAAATTCGTGTTATTCCATACACCGATGATGTTTTGGGCCCTTATGATATATTACATGGTGGTGATCCCAGTCATGGTTCATCAGAAACATCTCTAAAGATTTATTGTAACATTAAGTTTGATTATTTGGATTCACAATTTTCCTTGTAAAAGTACTCATCACACCGATATGTCTTATCTGCCTTATATATATATATATATATATATATATATATATATATATATATATATATATATATATATATAATATATATATATATATATATATATAAATTTATATATGAGGATAATATCGATATTTAAGTATCAATATTATCAAGTGGCCAGCATGGAAAAAATACCGTACAAAGGTACTTAGACACCCTCATTTTTAATTGTTATATATATATATATATATCTATATATATATATATATATATATGGAGAGAGAGAGAGAGGAGAGAGAGAGAGAGAATGAGATGTATTTATGTATATATAATATATATATATACACCAGACACGACCAATACAACGTACGCTTTTGGATTAGCCCAAAGACTATTAAAATGCTCATAAAGGTTAAATTCTCAGTATACATAACCTGAATATTTTATTGGATGTACTTCGGTACCCATGATATTTATTTGACGAAAGATGCTGTTTACTAGTTAATTCGACCCAACCTGGTACCTATCATTTAAGTACCTGATCCCTTTGAATCCTTAATATTCTATGTTTGTGTGTGTGTGTGTGGTGTGTGTGTGTGTGCGTGCGTGCGTATTCTCGTTTTTATATATTCTCATTTTTAAGTTTATCCCTATTGACCTCTCAAAGAATTCAGAGCCATCACTGTAATTTACGACGTTTCACGTATGAATACACCAATGTACACAATGCGACCGAAGGTGGGAGAAATAGGGGATGAGTGTATATGGATATTTCAAAAGTTATTGCTATATCCTCAGCGTCACATCCAACTCATCAACAACAATTCATGAGCTCAACCCGTCACACATCAGCGAATGTCTCGCCCTCCGCTAACTCTTATTGCGAAGACGGAAAATCCTCCGCATCATTCGAAGAAAAGGAAAAAAGGAATATCTTACTTTCCTCCTTTCTCCTTGCTGTATAAATCTATCAGGCAACGAGGTATTATTTTTCTCGATACATCTCATCTATGGTTCATCTTTTTTCCTTCAGTTGGCTCATATCGGGGGACTCTTTATGTCCCACAATGATTACAAAAGATGAAATGGTAGTGGTGGTGTTTTGGATGCTCATACTACTTTTCTTTCATTTGAATTAATCTTTTCAATACTATTTTTCAATACTATTTTTCTGTGTGCCTATTAGCAAGATTATCTGTGTTAGCGTGTGCCTGTGCATACCTGTTTGTGTTTCCTATAATGCAACAGTAGTATAAGATTCATAATATCTATCTGCTAAAATCTATTTTCGGGTTAATTTACGTATTCGGAATAATGCTGTCAACATTGTCACACTCCTCTTATTTCTGCTACTGAAGTGGCCATCTTACGATGTAAACAACAGTGGAAATGGCTATTTACCGAAAATAGTTGGTGAAAAATGTCCAAGGAAGACTCTTCATGCCGTCTCAGGCAATGATGTGGACATTCAAACAATTCGTAATTCTTTTACTTGTAAACTAAAAAAAAAATTGCCATAAAAGAGTTCTGACATAAACATGCTATAATAATAATAATAATAATAATAATAATAATAATAATAATAATAATAATAAACAACCCTTATTCAGGGACCTTTCGAGCGGGATGGGCTACTCAACCTGAAGAAAATTCTAACTGGGCCCCAACTGCAAGGTCATGCGCTGTTTACCTTGATATGAGATCACCATGTCGCGCACATATGGTTGTGATGCATGTGCCTGGTGTACCCTTATCAGACGGGTAGTCATGATGGGTATATTAGGCTTCGTATATTTTACCCCAGTGTCACTTTGATGGCATGAACTGCTCTCTCACTCAATAATAATAATAATAATAATAATAATAATAATAATAATAATAATAATAATAGTAGTAATAATAATAATGATGATAATAATAATAATAATAATAATAATAATAATAATAATAAATAATAATAATAATAATAATAATAATAATGCTTTCTATTATAGGTGCAACGACTGAAATTTGGGGGCAGGGGGATAGTAGATTACATCGACCCCACTGTTCGACTAGTAATTATTTTATCGATCGCCAAAAGATGAAAAGTACAATTGACCTCAGCTGAGTTTCAACTCAGGACCTACAGATGAACGAAATGCCGCTAAGCACTTTGCCAGGCATGCTAACGTTTCTGCCAGATAGCTGCCCAAATAATAATAATAATAATAATAATAATAATAATAAAATAATAATAATAATAATGGTTTCAAATTTTGCTGCAAAAACAGCCATTTTGGAGGATGGGTATGAGTCGATTATATCGACCCTAGTGTTCAACTGGTACTTATTTTATCGATCCCGAAAGGATGCAAAGCAAAGTTGACTTGGGGGAATTTGAACCCAGAAGGAAGCGATGGGTGATATACCGCTAAGCATTTCGTCCAGTACGCTAACGATTCTGCCGGCTCGCCGTCTTACATCATCATCATCATCATCATGATAATAATAATAATAATAATAATAATAATATAATAATAATAATAATAATAATAATAATAATAATAACAATTATGAGAATAGGTGGATTAATGATAAACCGTATAATATCGATGGATTAAAGTTATCCTCAAAAAAATGCTTACTTATGTAATTAATACAGCTAGCTAACTACATAGATAGATAGATAGATAGATAGATAGATAGGGAATAGATAAGCTTACTCTAGCAAAAAATAGTATTATGACTGGACAAAATTTGATGACTAAGGACATTATTGTACACATAATGTATTCCTCTAAAAATCTCTGCCTCAAATACATAGGTGTTTTCGCTCAATAAACACACACAACGCCCGGTCTGGGAATCGAAACCGCGATCCTCCGACCGCGAGTCCGCTGCCCTAACTATTGGGCCATTGCGCCTCTACTGCTCCTGCTGTGTAGCTTCAGGTCAACTCTCATTAAAAAATTTATGACCTGTATGGCCAACAGCTTTCTAATGCTGATCATCCAGTCTTGTTACAAGACATAGTGTATCTTCTAATTATTTAATGGGTTCTTTCAATTTAAGGACATTCCTAACGCTACAATAATAAGCTGGAATGTGTTTTCACTGCACTGTGAATTAACTTTAATTAAAGGAAATACCAGCCATTGATATCTTTATTGCATCCAACCGTGTTAGTTTAAGCATACATCTAAGTTGTGTAAAATGTATTTCATCGTTTGCTCGATTGTATTCCCATTTGTAGAAACCTTTTTATGAAATATTTAGATGCGTAAGTCTATTATATACTCACATAGTATGCGCGTGCATAGATATATTCAAACGTTATCGTTGGCTAGATAGATAGATAGATAGATAGATAGATAGATAGATAGATAGATAGATAGATAGATAGATAGATACATACATACATACATACATACATACATACATACATACATACATACATACATACATACATACATACATGGATGGATGGATGGATGGATAGATAGATAGATAGATAGATAGATAGATAGATAGATAGATAGATAGATAGATAGATAGATAGATAGATAGATAGATAGATAGATAGATAGATAGATAGATAGATAGGCGGGCAGACAGACAGACAAATAGATAGATGGATAGACAGACAGACAGACACAAACAGATAAACAGATAGATAGACAAACTCACGGGCATTCGAACACAAACACGCATACAACACACGGACACACATGCATACAGATATACGCACACACGTTCTAGTACAAATGACCAAGCATGCATTTTGTATATACGTGTGCATGTGTGCTGTGTGTATGTGTTTGCGTGCGTGAATTCGTACGCATGCACACGGATCTATGTGCGTGTGAGCTTGTACAAACGATTGTGTGTATGTGTGTATGCAACTGTATGTGTGCATACAAACGTTTGTGTGTGTGTGTGTGTGTGTGTGTGTGTGAGATTGAGAGAGTGAGGGAGAGAGAAAGAGTGTGGCTGGTTAATATGCACCATTGTTAGAGTCAACTGAAACCACCTTCCCCAATTGGATATGACAAGCAGAGTTGATAAAGTTATCCATATGGTGTTAATGTAGTCTTTGTTCACACCATGGTCTTCGGTCTGTAACAGTTATCGGATGTATATTCGTAAAATATAATACAAAGAACAAGTAGTATCGATCAGATGCTGTATATGTTAGGTTCTATCCACTGTAAAAGGGGCGATATCACGAGGTCGGTATATAATAGTTCATACGCTACGTAGCTTCGGATTTGGTATACGGTTAGCCTTTGTTGGAATCTGTGTGTGCGTGTGCGCGTGTGCACGCGTGGACCTAATAATGTATTCGTCGAGTTTTGTTTTTGTGATGGCCTTTTTAATGTTTATTATCTTTACACTACGTATATATGCGTACGTTTAAAGATATTTATAGCTATCTATCTATACAGTATATATATATATATATATATTATATAGGGGGGGGGGGAGACTTCACAAAAGACAAAAGACCAAAACAGGTAGTGTCGAACAGATGTATTAGTTTAACGCTAGGGAAGTGAAAAAGGTTTTAACGTTTTATATATATATATATATATATATATATATATATATATATATATATATATTCATTTATTCTTTTATTGGTTTCGGTCGTTTGACTTCGGATATGCTGGGGCACAGCCTTTAATCGAATGAATCGACCCCAGAAGTTATTCATTGTAAGCCTAGTACTTATTCAATCGGTACCTTTTGCCGAACTGCTAATTTACGGGGACGTAAACACACCAACTTTGGTTGTCAAGTGACGGTGGGGGGCCAAATATAGGCACACAAACACACACATGCATGCATATAAAAATACATACACACACACACATACACACACACACGCACACACACACACACGACAGCCTTCTTTCAGTTTCCGTCTACCAAATCCACTCAAATATTTTGGTCATCCCGAGGCTAAAGTAGAAGACACTTGCCCAAGATGCCACGCAGTGGGACTGAAACCAGATCCACGTGGTTGGGAAGTAAGCTTTTTACCACACAGCCACGCCTGCGCCTCGGTGTGTGTATGTGTGTAGTTGAAATTTATGAAAAAACCAAAAGACGAAGACAAGTGTATGAACAACAAACAAGTTTATTAGTTTGAAGCTCAGGAAAATGAAAAAGTCTTTTATGTTTCGAGCCTACGCTCTTCAACAGAAAGGAGTAAGAGAAAATAATAAGAAATAGAATGAGAAAAAAATTGTAGATTTCAGAAAGTATATATATATATATATATATATCCTGTAACTTAGCTATTTGGCAAAAGAGACCGATAGAATAAATACCTGGCTTTAATAAATTAAGTACTGTGGTCTATAATTTCGGCTAAAATTCTTCAAGGCGGCGCTCCAGCATGCCCGCAGTCTAATGACTGAAACAAGTAAAAGATATATATCTTATACAATGCTATACATGTATTCCCATAAATTTTCTTATACTAAAGTTCAAGATGAATATCGTGAGTTTATTTCCTTTTAAAGATTTTAACATTTTTACAAATTAATTAATTGCAAATTTAATTGAGGAAATTCTCACAATCAATTTTTTTTTCTTTTCTCTTTGGCCAATTCACTGTACAAGATAACTTACTAAACTTTAAATGGCGGTTTAGAAATTTTTACACATTTGTCTGTATGCCTGTATATGTATAAGTGTGTGTTAGTGTGTGCGGTTGAGTGTGGTGTCATATTTTCTTGGGGATATTTTTTTTTATTGCTGATGATGTTGCTGTTGTTCTTTATTTAGGTTTTTTTTTTCTTCCTTTTTCCTTTTTCCTTCACTGCATTTGTGTATGCCATGCTTTGAGAATGGAGCAAATCGTGAATGACGTCTTTTAAGAGATGAAAATCTGTAGTGATACCCTCACTGATTTCTCTTGGGGAATAAGTTAGCGAAAGACGTCTAGCTAGCGAGTTAACTGCACTATCTTTCCTTTACAATCCTCATGTCATTCAGCTTTCCACTGATAACTTGCTGATTATATACGGATTTCTTTCTATTCTGTCTTCACGTTACTTTCTTTCTTTTTGTGTGTGTTTTTTTTTTGTTTTTGCAATTCTTGTTGATTAATATACACATACAACGATATATATGTATGTATATACATATATATATATATAATATATATATATATATATATATATATATATATATATGAGTGAACGTGTGTAAATATGAGTGTGTATATACACATATACGCATATACAATATACACATATGAGTGTATGTGTGTAAATATGTATATATGCATGTGTAAGCGTACGTGACTGGATGGATGGATAGATAGATAGATAGTCATAGTTATATAAGAATGCATACATACACACACACATACTGACATATATTTACGTGTATGTATATATATATATATATATATATATATATATATATACATATATATATATATATACATACATACATACATACATACATACATACATACATACATAATACATATATATAGACATACATACGTACATATATATATATATGAGAACGTATGTATGTAAACATATTTACATATGTGTGTGTGTTTGTATATGTGTACAATGCCTTTACAGTAAGTGTTGCAGTTATCTAGATACAGATGCTGAAAACAAAATAGAGCAGAAAATACAAGACAGGAGCTATGCAAAGTATTATAAAGAAAAGCTTCAGGAAAACAACAACCACAACAAGACAAAATACAACACGAATAAGAAACACGAAAATTCTGACAATTTCATTTTTATTTCTCCTTTTCAATTTTCTCTTCTCTATTTTTATTTTGTATTTTATAAGTATATATTTCAATTAATCCTTGCCATTTTTGGATGTGTTGATGGAGGTGGAAAAGGGAATGAAGGTTGTAAGCTATTTTATTAAATACCGTCATAAATAAGGAAGGTCGCTATTGTTAACGGGCTGCTTGACTCATCAACATAAATTTTGCAATCTGTCAGAGTCGGCTTAACTTTCCCCTAACTCGGGAGAGCAGCACTGTATGAAACATAACCATAACTATAAACGTGTGTGTGTGTGTGTGTGTGTGTGTGTGTGTCCTCGACGGCTGTACCACACTATGGTCACACTGGAGTAGATGTAAGGTTTTAGACATAGGGTTTAATTTTCAGTAGTTGTTAACTGACAATTTAACATGACTTCTGGAGGAGCAAGAAGCAGTGCACACATTACATTACACTCCCATAGAAAAAAAAACACTTGCAAACAATAACTCAAGAAGGAAAATAAAACAAAATTAATACAATAGAACAGTTAGAGAAGGCGTTTGCACTTTGACATATGAAAATATATTGATATTTCAAAATATATTTCCTTACATCTATGTAAGGAAATATATTTTGAAATATCAATATCCATATCCACCTCAGTGCTTGACTAGCATTTTATTTTATCAACCCTCAAATGAATGAAGGGCAAAATTAAACTTAGCGGGATTTGTACTCATGGCACAAAGAATTGATTGAAACAAACATGTGCCTGACGCTCCAACGATTCTGTCAACCCAAAGCCCTTACTATAGCAATTTTGTAGCACAGATAACTAGAGAGAAATACTAATTAAATGTCGTCTTGCACCTAGTCTTTAAAGTTATGGACGAGGTGATGCCGTAACCGAAATAGATCCGTCATGTACCGACCGACAAGATGGTACTGCAGTATATGGTGAGAAAAATACAGGGACATTAGTAGAGACGTTGACCCTCGTCTAGTGATCCCTGAAACTTTGGAAGAGGTGCTTGCTTGATTAAATCGAGTCCATGGTTGTTTATTCTATCGTCTTTGTGGGGATGAAATGCAATGTTGGCTTCGGCACAATTTGAACTAAGAACATAAAGAACTAGAATAAATAACGCAAAGAATTTTTGTCCAATCACAACCCTCAGGAAAAAATACAAAATTTGTTGCTATTTCTTCCCTACGGCGATTTTATTTGTATGTTTGTTTGCTACCGGGTGGATACGGACAAGTTTGCTATGATACTCAAAACTTGAAGAATCAAAACAAAATTTTACGAAACATTTATTCTAACAATTTCGCCAAATAACCACCTCAGATTAGTACATTATTTTATCGATCTAGGAAGGATGAAACGCAAAGCTACTCTAGGCGACATTTGATCTGAGAACATAAAGAACTGGAACAGATACCTTGAGGCATAATGTTCGAGATACTTTTATAATTATGGTTGTTTGCCGCACCTGTGAGCCTTTTTTGTTTTTATTTTTTTAAATAATTCGACGAGAAGACATTTTAAAGACATCAATTTTTTATAATGATATCTAGGTATTATTTCATGAATGTCGATACCACTTATCTGTTTTTGTCTAATTTGCAGATTATATATTTTCTCAGTAAATATAGTTTCGTATTCGATGATCGCATAAAACCTTGTCGAGATATTTTCTTTCTAAACGTTTATATCTGCATTCGTTGATAATGGACTTCACTATTGTTGTTTTTGTAGTCTCTTGGTTCTGTTTTACACTAAAACTTTCTTTCAAGTATTTCTATTATTGTTGGCAGACATCTTTCCTTTGTATTCTTTTTTTTTTTTTTTGTATTTTGTTCATGCGTTTATAATGTATTTTTAATTTCCGGTTTTGCGTTCTCATTTCTTTCAAATAGTTCGTTGTCTCTGAACAAGTTTTCTCATCTTCAAATCGTCTGATTCGTTAAGACTTCACCAAGATTTTCTGTCTGAATGAATGTTAATTCTCAAAGCTTATTTTTTCCCCTCCAGCCTCATATTTCTCATACACATGCATATATACAGACGTACACACATACATGTGTGCGCGTGCGTGTGTCTGTGCGTGTGCATGTGTGTGTGTGTATTCTTTATTTTACACTAATCTATAAGTTTTTCTTGTATATTCCATCTAAACTTGGTTAGCCACGTCTCTTTATAGGCTATCAACTTTTGGAAGATGTTTCACCATACTATATTGAAAATTAGCATCATCCTAAGAGCGTGCTTAATTTTTTTTAATGATATAATTATACCATTATACTATTACTTTATATATTGTGTTCAACATTCTGTGGGGAATTCTTGATATACTAATAGTAGTTGTCTTCGTTCACTCTCGTACTCTCTGTTGGAGTGCAAATAATTATTGATTAGATACTCGGTCACGTCTAGCGAAACTACGTTTATTTATCAACCTATATTTAATACAGTACATATATTAAAGTTGTATGCAGTATCTTCGTGCATGGTTTTAAACTACACAACTCTGCTCGGGCTATCGACATCCGAATTTGGCATTTTGCTTAGGATTACGAGTTCCGCAGCAATGTGGTATACATAGTAACTGGTATCTTCTATGTGTATTCAACCGTGAAACTATGGCTGCTGTACGAGTACAACTCTTCTAAACGTTGCTTGCAAAGATAGATGTTTTTTAAAGATGGATTAAAATGTAAATTGTAATGGCTGCAGCACTCCTCTGAGAAACAACTGCCCATAGCGTTAGAAGATATGATGATAAGAAAACATCACATAATTTCTCTTAATGCTCGATGCAAATGCAGTTCGTACTTGATAGAAGAAATGGAAAAGCAATATACCCATGTCGCTAAATACATATATTAGCTAAATACTACGTACACAATACATTTAAAATCAATTTACGGTGTCGTATTTTTCGTTATGCCTTATAGTTTTTGATCCCAAACTTCGTAATGGTGTCTATGGTTATACATGATTTTCCAGTATACTTCTTTATACTTAAATGTTTCCCTGGGTTTTGATACTAGGTCATCCAAATCAATTTTTCTCTTTGAATGACGGTACTGAGTTATGTCTCCTTAGGTTTGAGTTCAAATTCCACTGAGGATAATTTTGCATTTCATACTGCCAGTGATTAAAGAAACAAAATATTGGGCATAGGTCGATTTAATCAATGATATCCCCTAGTACCAAAATATGTTAGCTTGTGTCTTTGTTAGAAATAATAATAAATCGTTATTATTTCTTATGAGTATAGATTCTGTATGTAATACGTGGGTAATATATAAAGTACGTTAGATATTACCTTTTAGTTCCCAGTATTTTAGTTGGTAGCGTTTGTATTTCTGCTGGCAGATACCATCTTTGGTTGAGTATGCAGAACGTAGTTATATTACTGCAACGTACTTTACATTACGTCTTCAAGTTATAGCTTCAGTATGTAGTATGATATGTAATACAGCTAAATGCAATCATTTTGTTTCCGAAGTTTATGGCTTCGGCATGATGTTTGTTATACAATTAGTACTATATACATACACTACACTTTGATTTTTTATTGATTTTAGTTTCACTTAATGCCCACTAATGTTACCAAAGCCTTTAGTTTTAATTTTGACCACTTTGAACAAGAAGCCAGTCTCTTGTTTTGGCACAATCTTACCAGTGTGATAGCTTTAGAGCTTTAGATGCAAAGTACATACGCTACAAACAACTGTAGATAAAACAATATTGTTATTTATTGTTTGCGTTGCAATTGTTGCTGTATAAAGCTTACTATTTTTTCTTTTCAACATTATACTGAAAATTTAATGTGTATTGGCCCCCATCCCCAACTTTTCATTGCTTGCTCTTCTCATTGAACCGCTGAAAAACTTGGTTCAAGGTTTCATAATACAAAGCATGAACGGGTCTAAATCTCCCTGTTAAAGCAATTTTACTTCACAATATGCCACCGGAGATTTTCTAGAGACAATGATGATTAAAACTGCACATTGTTACACACACACACAAATACAAAGGATTCATTCCTTAACCTAGTTGTGTGTGTGTGTGTGTACATGCATCATCTGTCTTTGTGCTTCTGTATGTAAAGTATATCAACTTATCAATCATCATCATTATCATCAATTCTTGAACATCATGCTGCAGTCACCGTCTTCGCTATCGTATTATCTTTAAGCCGTAGTATATGTTGTAAAAGACTGAGTTTCTAATTCTAGCTGGAAAAGCGACCATTTAGACGCTCCCTGAGCAAGAGAACGCTGGAAAGTTAGATTAAATGCTGGATACGCAAATGGTGCTTTGTGGTTGAGCGGTGCAGCTGGTAAATTACCTTTGTACCTATTTGCAGTAAGGGCAACTAAGGTCATTCAGCATTTGATGTATTGCCCATGATTACTTTTCAGTGTCACTGATGGAAGTCGATCTGCTGACTCTTCGGCTGCGAATCTGGTAGCTTAAGTGTTCAGACATCTACACGTTTGTATTTTCAAATATCTGCGAGTGCCTCTGCATAAATGCTGTATACTTTCAAACCTTCAAACCACAACCTGCTGCCTTTGAAAAAAGTTGACCATACTGGATAAAGTTGTTCTAGTAACACAATAAGTAGGAATAATCATGGCTTTTATCATAGATCTTTTCGGACAACATTTATACGACTGGTTTAATCTAGAAAGCGATTGGTTGCGAATTAGACAAATAAGTCGTATAACACATGAAGAAATGAAGGAATATTGCATACTTACAACCAAGCATGATTACAAAGGATAAGATACGTGTTATGATATCTCAAATAATTTATATTGAATATAAATCATAGCTGCGTTGTGCCTTATCAATCGTTTCGTGTAAAAATATTGCTTAGGAATGTTGAAAAGTGCATTAACATTGAACTAAACTGTGAATTATTTCTAGTCTTTTTTGCTTGCTAACGGTTGAATTCTCATATTATTCGGAGCATTTCTTCTTCTGTTATAGAGATATATATTTACTATCTTGATAAATGATAATTATTACCTTGGCAACTGGTAATTACTTTCATAAACCTGAACCTTTCTGCTATTGATATTTAGATAAGTCTGGGAGAAAGTCGATCATATCACTCGTATGAGCCATCATCACTTTCGAAGTAATATTTATCGGAATTCTGTGAACATATTTCTAGCTTACAATTAACAGCTCTGTTGATCATCATATGCTACTCTTCATGGTCAAATTTTTTCTCCAAATCCATTATTCACAAACATGGTTTGATTTCCATTATGAAAATTTAGTACTGATCACCAGTAATCTTACAACCGCCCAACTACACATACACACACACATATACAAACACACACACACACAAATATATACATATACATATATACTTATATATATTTGTATATTTGAGTGTATGTGTATATATATGCATATATATATATATATGTGTGTGTGTATGTATAAATATGTATACCTATATACGTACATATATATATGTATGTATGTATGTATGTATGTATGTATGTATACATATATTTAGTGACACGTTTATATATATCAGTTATATCAGACATATCAGACATATCAGACAGGACTGGTGTAATTTCGTATATCAGAGTGGACTTTCTAAGAGTTTAAAAACTTCTGATTCGCAAAATAACCGTAATACTACTTATCTACTTATGTTCCCTACATACAATAATTTACCAATGTTTCGTTATTAACTATGCCAATTATCAGTACATACATTTATATATATATACAATAAGGTTATACAATACCTTTTATATTATCTATACTTTATTACCTGTTCAATTCTCCTCCATACTTTGTTTCCTTTGAAATTTCAGAAAAATTTCCAACATCATGTCCAGTGTAACTCATTCCTTTCAATCAATTAATAATAATAAACTAGTGAAAATACTAAAATGTTCAAAGTAATGAAAATCTATTTAAAACAAATTCTTTGATAATATTAAATGGAAGCAGAAAAAGATAATGACGATAAGAGCAATAATATATTATGATGGTTAGATTTATTGTTATTGTTATTGTTGTTGCTACTGCCTTATTGTTTAGCATCAGGTTATCCTTGGTGCATCCACCTACCGGTTTCTCCTGCTGAGACCATTATATCTTTTATTCAGATATAATTCATTTAGAATTACGTTAGCCATTGTATTCTTAAGATAGTAGGGTACGGATTGAGGGTAGTATTGGGGCTATTTCTAGCAGGTCGAACAACCGGGTAGAGGCTCCTTTGTCGTATCGTTATCATATTGTTTTGTTATCTGAATATTAATCCTGCTTAATATTCTTGCTGTGTCAAACGATAGGTGAGAAACTCATATCCGTTATTCTTGGAACTTTGTTGACTTCATGTCATAGTTTTTTCATCATTTGGCCAATGTTCTACTCTTGACCATCTTAACTTTTTTTATGTATCAAGAATGCATTAATGCTTTGCAACATTCGAAAATCTTTTATAGGACAAGTATTCTTTTATTCTTTCACTGATTTCATTCTTCAGATAGTAATCATTCCAGAGCACTTCCATGTGGGGTATACTCGACCACAAAGACTTTCAGTATTCATTCTATCGACCTGGAAAGGATTAAAAGCAAAATATACTTGAGAGTTATATGAACTCACAAACGCAACCACACGTGTTTTTTTTTGGAGGGGGCTTTTTTTTTTTTTTGTGAGGTGGGTGTTTATGTCCGACGCTCTACCGGTTTTGCCATCGCGCACCATTTATTTATATTTCGTAGAATCAGTATATTTAACCTTGACCAATGTTCGTAAATGCACACTTCTATTACTTTACTGAATTGTATTCATTATTGATCGAACCATTATTATACCACGATGGAAAATGGATTTTTCTATAAATTATTCCATTTTGGACATTTTTTCCATTTTTTTTCAAAGATGTTTTACGTTTTATCATTTATGGTTTATGGTTTATGTTTTCAAATGCTATCGCACGCGCTTTTTTTTTTCTCTCTAAAGAAATATACTTACAAAATATTTATCACCGTTTCTTCGTTTTCGTCAGTTCTGCAATTGGATCTAAAAGTATAAACTTGTAATACCTCGATATAAATACAAGAAATGAGCCAACAAATTTATCCAAAAAAACTTTTAGATATATGCATATATGTACGTAGACAAATACTTGCGCTTTCTCATAAGTATATGTACACATACACACAGACACACACACATGCAAGCATACACACGCAAACATCTCTCTAAGTGTGTTTATGCATGTAGACGTGACCAGAATATCTAATTAACAAAACAGTGGACTTCAGATAGTTAAAGTTACCTAAGAGCCATTTATAAAGATAAAAGAACAGATTTTGTGTGTGTTTTTTTAATCTTTTTTAATAAAAACTTTGCCAAGGTATCTATAAATATTTATTATCTGCTCTATTAGTTCCTGGATATACAATGAGTAATAGTTGACAAAGAAAGTTTTTTTTTCAGATCACAAATACGGCCATCTTTCGTTACACCACTTTACATCAAAACTCTGACAGACTTTATCGTGTGATGAATAGAGTGGATAGAACAGTTGTATAAACAAGATTGGTTAAGTTGCTGAAATCAAGAAGATTGGCTAAGCTCACGAACGGGTTAAGTTCCACAAATCAATCTAGTTTTACAGTTCAGTTGATATCAAAAGACTTCAGACATTCTTTCACATTTGTCTAAGAAACAAGCAAGCACATCAAACGATCAGTTGTATGGATCTGGATCCTGATAGATCTCGCTGTCTTTTGTAGATATTTTAGCCTCTGGTCAACCCTGATTGAGCAGACCTATGATCAAAGGCATTTTAGCTGTGACCATCTCGTTATTTCAGGAATATATGGTACTATATTATCTAAAGTGTCCCTTCCTTTCTTTTTAACTGACAAAGATGCAGTCATTATTTCTAGCAGTTCGATGAACTCTTAACACGTTCCTTTATTGACTTTATTGGCATTCTAATTTAATATAGGTCTTCTGGGTTAGTTGATATATATATATATATATATATATATATATATATACATATACATATATCATTGACATGTTTTAGAAGAAGAATCGGATCACGGCCCCCTAATACATATAATTGTGCTTTAATAGCAGATATGAGGATGGGGGAGGTGGAGGAGGAGGAGGAGGAGGAGAGTGAAAAGGATGGGGAAGGGGAGGAAGGGGATAACTACAAACACAATTAGAACAATAATAATAACAACAAGGCAGGGCTTAACCATGAGTGTCGAACTTCCAACATTTAATTCCGTCATTTTTTCCTTCTGGGCTCAAATTCCACCGAGTTTAACTCTGCTTTTCAGCCAGTGTTGATAAAACATAATGCTAGTTAAGGTACTGAGATCGACTCAATTGAGGTCCACCTCTTCCAAATTCAATGAGGTATGTGCGAATATTTATTATTATCATTATTATTATTGAGTGAGTGAGCAGTGCATGCCATCAAAGTGATACTGGGGTAAAATATACGAAGCCCAGTATACCCTGATAAGGGTACACCAGGTACATGCATCACAACCATATGTGCGCGACATGGTGATCTCATATCAAGATAAACAGCGCATGACCTTGCAGGTAGGGCCCAGTTAGAATAAGGGCTGTTTAAGGATGATGAACAAGACACCCATGTTTCCAGAGGTGAATTATCCAAACCCCAAAGAATCCCTCTCAACACATGGCTATGATGCTCCCCCACTACTTCTGCTCATGATCAGAGATGCACATATCGTCAACCACTAAAGAACATGCTCAACTGATTAAGGTCAAGCAACTGACAGGCAAATCTGTGGTATTGAGCGGAATATTTGCTGTAGCCCAACTTATAACCCAAACCAAAACAATGTACATGATAACACTTCCAATCAGTTAAGATCAGAAGCCATGAGAGGCACTGCCTGGTACGGCATCAAGACATTTATTATTATTATTATTATTATTATTATTATTATTATTATTATTATTATTATTATTATTACTACTATTATTATTATTATCATTATTATTATTATCATCATCGTCATTATTATTATTGTTGTTGTTATTTGTGCGTACATGTAGGTATATATATAGATAGATAGATAGATAGATAGATAAACACACACATGCATTCATATTTTCATTGTACTTGAATCATTCGATAAGATGATTGAAGTTACCTTTTCAAAGGCCTAAATTATATTTTAAAATTATTTACTACTTTTAAGTAGTTGTTTTAATTCATTATTGATTATCACCATGCATTATTCACTATTGATTTAATAATTCCAATAGTTTTCAATTCAGGCGTGTATTTTATTGCACACTTCATAATTTCAAACTTCTCCGCAAGAAGAATATTTTCCAAGAACGTCATTTAATGACATCAATAAAGATATTAAATTTTTGAAACTCAAGAATTTTATATTTTGCATACGCGTCGTTTATTCGGTTAGAGAGTGAGTGAAAAATTAAAGCCGACAGGGAAATTAATGGGGTTTCTTTGATTTGGCAACAAAACAAATTCATTCTCATCATCTTATCACACAGTAGCAAGTGTCATATTTGGGTTCACTTCTTTCAGTAAAAATATTTTTTCAATTTTAATTTTAGTGAAATGTTTTGGAAAGTATAGAGACAAAAAAAGGCAACCAAGATAGGGACGCGCTGTTTCGACAATAAATTCCTATGTAAATTGCATTCTCAAGTCTTGAACTGATCAATTTTATACAAACACCGAATTCTTCTTTTGATGCTAACAAAGAATATTTTCTTTTTTTTTTTCTGTTGAAATTTAACTCATTTTTTTTTCTTGCAACATTAGCAACAAATGGATTAAATCTATATGTTTATAACAGCAAGGTGAATTCTAAAATAATTTTTTATGTGAATTTCAGATATAAAATAAGTGACTTCACAAAAAATCCAAAATGTGCGCTTGGTGACACCTGAAACTATTGTGACGGCAATAACAAAACACTCTTAAATAAGCAATGCATTACTTCTCTAATCGTTAATTACTTCCGATCACTGGCTGTGGTGACGTGACGGAAATGTTCCATAACTTCTCGACTTCATAGATTAAAGTAGGAGTTGAATGAGCATTCAGACGTTATTCAGACGGTGAGTTTAGAAAAAAGTGCATCAACCAAGTTTGATATGGAGATAGCAATTAGTTCTTCAAATGTTTTGTAGCCACTACATCCTTGACAAAGAGCACTAGAGTCGTACAAATATTAAGTAAACCAGTAAGATCATCAATAACGTAAGGACAAAGCCCTCACCGATATCGACTTTCTGCAGAGACACTGTCACTCATGACACTGATGCATGCACAGAGCCCACTCAACAAAATTTTATTTTTAAGTCAAATTGGACTCAGATGCTAAATGTCAATAACTGTGTTGTCAAAATCCTGATTGAAGTATGTAGTGCAAAAGTAGAGACCGACAATGTGCCGAAGATAATTATTACTAACTAATATGGAAGATAAATTCATAATTTACACCATTTTGCACAACTCACGTAACCACAAACATGATGTGTGGTCGCAAACAACTGAGTTTTAAAATGATCATTGGAAAAGTTTATGAGTGTGAAGAGATACCGCTAACATCATAGTAACAGCATTTTCCCATGCAGCAGTATCTTGTGGGGAACCTGTACTTATCTCCTCGTTCTTACTACTGTCGCATTTTATTTTTACTTCATACAATGATTTCCAGTGTCTCTGAAAATAACCAATGAAAGAAATGACTTGAAATTAATTCAAAAACGCAGTCTTCGGCAACGATTTTATGCGAACAGAAAATATTACTGATTGTAAAATGAGAAAGCCCATAACCATCTTAAAGATTTCTACCCTTTGATTATAAAGATATCTGGGTGAGGCTGGTTCGGTTTTTGTAGCTTAATAATTGGTACCCCAGAGTGTCTAACAAAACAATAAATTGGATATAAATGACTATAAATTCATACATGCGCATATGTTGCAGTAGATGATTGTTTCACTAAGGTGAACCCAAATATTACTTTCTTTCTTTTTTATTTATCCGAACTCGACAATATAAAGAATTCTTACATTCACCTTTGATTCCTTAAGTAATTAGCAGCTATCTTCTGTTCTTAGATGATAAAGATATATGTTTCTATATGTTTGTACTTAATCAATTATTATAAATTGGATGAGATAGTATTATCCTTATCTATATGGTCGGAATCTTCTTACTCACGGAATACCTGTGTTCCTCCTTAGGCTTCAGTTCAGGTAAATCAACCCATCTGACAAGGAAGTTACTACAAATAATTCCTTATTTACAATTATCAGCATTCAATGTATAATTCATAACATGTAGTGCTATGCTTTCACTTTATAAAGACATTTGCACATATTGCTTGAGTCGATAACGGGTAACGCATAGACAGACTGGATTATTTATTGGTGAGTATTTAGAAGCGGTTATCTCTTTAGTGAGCGGTGAAGCCATATCTTTTACATTGGTGTTTTATCCCAGAAGCTTTTGTGATAAAAATATTTTTGCATAAGTACCCATGGTTATTTCATCCCTAAAATTCTACCTTAAGTTTCCGTCAGAAGTCATCATATTCTGAATATAACCAATGCTATTTCAAATCTATCATCAGAAAATATTTTCTTCGTGTTTATTTTTTTGTTTCATTCGTATTCAAATGATATCAGGATGATATTATGTGGCATTCAGACGTTATCTGGACTGATCTTATTCCTGTGCTATTTCTTGATATTGTCTGACTTTGTTGCTTTTTATGTGTGTTTGCATGCAAGTGCTTATGTATTCATATATGTCTGTATTTGTATTACGTCTAAGTAAATGCATGCATTATATATGTTAATACTATTTTGTGTAAAATGTACGTTTTCTGCAAAACATCTTAGATTTCCTCAGATCATTAACTATGTGATTTTATTTCAGAAAACGTTCCGAAACACCTATATTTCAGTTGCCAACTGTTATTGAAAATATCATTGATCCAAAGGAGATGTAAATGTAATGAAAAGGTAACACACCGAGTAAAACTGATTCAATGATTTTCATTTGCTTTACCGTCTAGTTTTATATCTACACCCAAAAGCCTTCAAAGTTTGATCTTCTTGGTATTCATATTCTATTCCTGCGAATTACAGATTAAAATATATAAATAATATTGCTATTCAATAATAAATAATATTGCTATTCAAAAATAGAAACGTTTATATTATGAATAAAACGTGTAGAGTTTATTTTAAATAAATCTCAGTATCTCTATTCCATAGAGTTGTCTGCTTTATTTTGCTTCATTGCACATTGAACAGAGAGCTATTTTTACTTCTGTTACTGGGGAATTTAAAATTTTAATTTTCTAATATGTCCTGCACTCGAATTAATTCTTGATCGTTGAAAGATAATAAAGAGAGGCGAATTGCCAGAGCTGTCAGTTTCGGATAGAACAGCTTGCGATATTTGGGCTTTGAGCTCAAATCCTTTCGATGTCAATAAACTAAAAACCCGTCCAAAGCAAAGAATTGGTTTGTAGCAGCATCAGGTGGGATATCTTGTGATACCTGTCCGGCTCTTTACTTCCTGACAGTAGCACCTGTGAAGACACTGGTGCCAAACTGTACCGGATTCTTGCTTTTCGCTTGGACAACATCGATGGTGTTGAAACGAGACATTTCAAGCATGGGGGATTGCCTACGCCTTGAAGAGAAGCTTTTCCAGGCGCAGATGTATAATCTTGCGAGACATGCAGGGCCCATGGAGTGTCCAAGTTCATGCCGTATTATTTCCTTCTATGTCATAGATATTCCTAATATAGGCTCTGGCCATCCTCTTCAATACTTCTTTCATACTCCCGTGGAAATCTGAGTTTTGCAATGTATCGCATTAAACTGAACTTAAATACACCAATTTATCGCAATAAAAGGTATTCGATTACGTCCACTCATCCGACGAGCGACATTTTTTTCCGATTAACTCTCTCCTGCATTTAACAACCTCTGTCTTCTCTAACATTGCAAAATGCTTGAGAAACTTTACTCCTCCTCTCATTTTCCTACTTAAATATCTTATGAAGACCAACGTTCTCACCATACACAGTAGAAATGTAGTCCTCGTAGACAGTGATGCACCTAAATGCATATAGTAAGAAGATATATTACCTAATCCATTTAGACCATTAATGCAAAACGCTTAAACAAATTCATGACAATGTGTATCAGAGATGCAACTGTAATAATAGATTTAATTCGAAGTTTATAGAGCAAGTTGGGTATAATAATAAAAGTGTTATTAGAACGTCAAATAAAACTAATCTTATTAGAATGAAAATTTAAAAGTCTCTGATGTCTGATGTTTGACTGGTAAGAACTCGATGAACAGTCAGTCGTTATTGTTGATAAAAGTGTTTGTTTTAAGTTTTAAATGGTTTGATGACATTTCCTATTAATATCCTACGCAAAGGACTTATGCAGCATCTTCCATCTTTGCCTCTTACATTATTGATATTGCAATGATTACACATTCTTACAATCCACAGTAAACTAATGTAATTGCTCAAACATTTAAAAAATATTTACTGTGAAATTTTACTCCATCAATGTATTTTATGCAGTCATCTTTTGCCTATTTTTCTTTACACTTTATATGGCCTTTCTCGATGGTTATTTGAAAAATGATTTATTTATTTACTTAATGTTTCGGTTCAACGGAGGAAGTAAATGAGAATGTTTTTATTACTTCAGTTAGAAAACTTCATTCAATTCAACGTTATTCGTACATTCGAATGAGTTCGTAATGCCATGTTGAGAAGAATTCTTTTCTCAACACGGTGAAAGATCTTATCCAAATTTACCAACTTCATTAAATAAATTTTGTTGATCTGAGCTACCACTAGTTACTTAAGATTCTGCATTCTTTGAGATTTAATGCAAGCGAGTGGGTTCTTTTTTTTTTTCGGCAAAAGAAAATTTTTTATTTATATTCTTCTTGTAATCTTTATATATAAAACTGTAGTTGTGTGAGTGTCTGTCCCATTCGATTTAGATTCCCAACTACTCCCACATTTTGCGGTGCAGTTTAACCAAAACCGGGTATATTATAGTCATGATTCATATCGAGCCCTTCTGGGTATTAGCGCGCGTCTACGATTTAAAAAAAAATTTACCATCATTTTTCCGCATTTTTAATCCATTTTTCGCTCGGTTTTATATAAGGGAAGTAACTCTCTAAAAATACTTATATAGTTATTTCCCTTACAAACCCGAGCAACGCCGGGCCATACTGCTAGTCATCCATAAAACGTTTTACCCTCTTTAGCGTTTCGTTACATATTTTCTGTGCCTTGGAGGATATAATTTCTGGGAATAATATTTTTGCATATCTCCAGGTTTAACGAGACCCTGCTGGAATTGAAGATTCAGGGATTAGATTTTCCAAGAATTCTGAACAAAATTAATTAGTTAATTACAAGAATACTTTGGTGCAGGTGAATTGTAAAGTCTGGTAGTTCTCTGGAACTCATTTGTAGAAGACCTAAAATATTATTTTGTAGATTGCTGGATACAATCTAAATCTCACATAGTTTAGTTAATAGGAATCATAAATTTTAGCTTTAAAAACATGTTTTATATATATGCTGTGTGTGAGTGTATTTGTGGGTATATATGTGCAAGTTACGTCCGTTTTGTGTGTATGTGTGTAAGTGTGTATGTTTATGAGAATATGCGCATGTGCGCATGCGTTTGTGTACATATTTATCTGTATATGATTTTGTACAGTTGTAAGCTTGCAGGCGTGTATGTGTGTAAGCATGAGTGCATGAATTTGCGAGTGAAACTATATGTGTAAGAGTATGTATAGATGTGTGTGTATATATGAATGTGCGCATATATATGTGAGTACTCTGGTCTGTAATTTTTAACTTTCAGCGAACCATTTCAATATGTAGACAGTGAAAAAGAACTCAAAAACCTTCATACATTGCTAATATATAGAAGTATTTTCTAATTTCAGACACAAAATATTTGCTATTCCACCATTTTGGTCATGAAATTATTAGCATTATTTATTACTCGACATATTTTATCTATTAAATATATATAATTATTTTCTCGGCGAATAATCATTAAATGTCTTATTGAATCGTTTTCTATTTTTCATTAATCTTCACAAAACGCACTTCTGAAACTAAATTCTATAGTTATTACTGCCACTGTAAAAGAATAGTTTCTTAGGATTTAATCAGTTTTTTTTTTTTTTTGTTTTTGTTTTTTGCCAATTTTTATCATTCTTAAAATATTTCCTGCTTTATTTTCTTTCAAAGTTATTTCACGTTATTTCTATGTACGAATGTTTGAGATTGCTTTAGCAAACAGAATTTTCATGGCTTCCAGCTACGAAATCTTTACTATTCTTCTAGTGCAATCCTAAAATCATGTCTAAAATATAAGTTTATTCCTAAAACTGTAGATAAAACCTTCCCATGTCTATATCTCCTGTTGCACCCAACCACCTCATCCCCTCCCCGTCTATGTTTTTTTTTTTTTTTCATTTTTTCCTGCATACATAAACCCGCAGATACCATGTTGTCATAAGTTGCTTCAATGCTCAATGTCACTAGTCTTAGGGCATCGGCAACGGTTGTATTCTCCGTTACCCCTTCCCTAGCTTAAAGATTTAATCCTAAAATCGTTAACATAACAGTAGTTCAATTGGGTTACAGGAGTTATGGTTTTAATATTAATCAAAGGCAAAGCTAACAGAATCGTTAGCACGTCCGACAAAATTATTAGCGGTATTTCGTCCGTCTTTACGTTCTGAGCGCTAATTCTGCCGAGGTCGACTTTACCTTTCATCTTTTGGGGTCGATAAAATGAGGTCGAGGTAATCGACTTATCCCCTCCCTCGAACTTACTGGTCTAGTGCCAATTTGAAACCAATATTAATCAAAGGTCATTAGGATAGTGGATTGGCAGAAATGGTAGTGCGAGGGACAAAATATCTTACGAGTATTTAGCTTCATCCGTTTACTTCTGAGTTCCAATCCAGCAAAGATTACCGTCCTTAAATTCGATAAATTACATACCAGTGAAGTACTGCGATAGATATATTTGCCTGTTTCCTCACCACATCCCACAGGTATCGTATCTATTTTTGAAATCATAGATCAGTTGGTGTTTGCGGAAAACGTATGGCGCCGGTCTGCTTTGCGTGTTTTAGCTACATTTTTTTAACGCTCTAAGTTCAAAATCTTCTTTAAGCTCACCCAGAGTTGATAATTAAACATCATTAAAGAAAAAAACCCAGCTTTATGGATTATTCCTCATTAAAAGAAATCGTAAATCACATATCGTTGATAGAGCTTGCATTAAATTATGTTATTACACAAGCAGCAGAGGGAAACCTATCTCCTTCAAATAACATCATATTGTCTTTAGAAATATAATACATTAGCTTATATAGTTTGGAGTACATTGAACTTAAACAAAAAGATGAAGTGATCACAGCTATAATCACCAAGATGTTAGAACCAGTAACAACATTCCATTACAATACCTTAATCAGCACCTGAAACCTTGGCCTATTTTTAACGCTGAAGGAGAATAACTAGGTCAAATATAAAATTGTACTTTTACTTACAATTATATTTTATTTACTTTTTAAATTCATTGTCAAATGAAAGCAAATTCTGGGTTTAGTCTAATCCCTTAATTATGACAGCTGCTGTCAAACGATTTAAAAAGAACATAAAATGTTAACCAAGTCAGTATTTGACCTGAGCACTATTTGGTGATAGCTTAACAGCTTCGTCGGAGCAGTGAACAAAATTCTTGGAAGATCTCGACGAGATAAACTTTAATTTTTATTCTTGGTGTATAGGTAAAATAAAGCACAGGTCACGTTGTTGAGGGGTCGATTTTGTGGACGGACTCTGGTGTCTCTTCTTCAAGCATAAATCTACAACTGACAATCCTGAACAAATCTGGCGTTCCGCTTTAAGGACAGAAGAGGATGTAAACCTTATCAATCACAGCAAGCTCTAGCATTTATTAGTTTTAGAAACCATGATGATGGCACATTGCCACAAAAATATGGATATGTGTCAGATTTGACATCGCACTTGACGCAATCCGAAAGAAGAAGAACAACAAAAAGAAATTATTATTCCTGTGAAATTATTTTATAAGCAAATTAATATTCATTTTTATCTTAGTCATGAGATTTCGAGTAAATGATTTCAGTACTCGTTTATACCAGATTTATTTTATCGGTGGAAAATAAAGTCCGCTACGAAGGGATTTAAACTCAAGATGCATAGTGATGTGGTTAAATATCTCAAATCATTAATCTGCTGTTCTATCGTTTTTGCCACTTACTGTCCAAGTAGGCGAATGTATCTACATCACGATCGGTTGTGTCAAAGAAGCTATGAAAGAGTGTTCTCATCACAGCCTCACTGATTCTTTGCGGAACTCGCTAAGATATAAGGCATCCATGTGAAACACATAACATTAAGAAAATGTAGGCATAGCGAGAACCTCTGGTGGCACGTTCTGCTATAAATAACAGTCAAATGTTCACCAAAGTATACCAAACTGTCTTTAAAATATAAGCATATTGGATAGCGTAACCATCAGGATAGTCACGGTTGGTTTCCATCATAGATCTACTTAACCAGGATTGACTCGGAGTTATACAATAAAAACAATGCAACATACTATTGATTATTAGCATTGGTCACTAGTAAATGGTCACCAACTGGGAAGAAGGACACGGACGTTTATATATACCCCCCAGTACTTGATTAATACTTTATTACTTAATTAATACTTTATTTCAACTCTTGATGAATATAAAGCATGGCTGAAGGATTTGAAATCAGAATGTAAATGGTCACAACAAAAAATCCTTTCTATGACTTGCTATAAATTCTGCCATTGGCGACACTATAACACACTGAATGAACTGAAATATTTTCCACTTACAACTTATTTTTACTCATTCACGAGTGCAACCTAAACACGTGGAATACTTGTTTCTTTACTACCCACAAGGGGCTAAACACAGAGAAGACAAACAAGGACAGACAAACGGATTAAGTCGATTATATCGACCCCAGTGCGTAAATGGTACTTAATTTATCGACCCCGAAAGGATGAAAGGCAAAGTCGACCTCGGCGGAATAAGACAGGCGAAATACCGCAAAGCATTTCACCCGATGTGCTAACGTTTCTGTCAGCTCGCCGCCTTACCGTGGAATACCATTTCTAAATGCTGTTCACTATACAACATTGACGACGAGTATTTCCTGTTCTTATCTAAATATTTCATACGTTCGAAAAGCAAAAAAAAACCAAAAAAAACAACAGCAACACAACAATGGGTATCTATGTTGAGTGACTACAAGTATAATATAGGATGTAGAAAGATAGATACCAGAGGGCGTAATTGTTTTAATCTCCATCAAAATCAGCTGTCGACTAACGGCTTAGTGACAACTAATCTTTAAGAAACGAAGCACCTGGAAGCTTTCATTTACGCTGACCATTCAGGTGAGTTTAAAACTCACGACGTAGACAGAAAGCGAAAAAGAAGTAAAGAAAATAAATTGTTACCTCGGGAAAAAAAATGTAGAATAATGGATCAACCTATATTCATATAAGATAAACCACGCAGTGAGGTTTAAAAAAAAAAACAAACGGAGTAGATAAATTTGTATTATGGATGCCCTTTTTAAAGGATTAGGAAGAAAAAAAAATAGCTTTAACTCGCTTCTTGAAAGACTGTTTTCTCCCTGTTCTCATATATGCTCTTAACACATACAACGGGGGATTCAGATGCAATGGAGATTCAGAAAGACAATTATAAATAAATATATGAAAAGAGAAAAATTAGTTCCAAATGGAGATATGTGTGTGTCTGTGTACAAATGCATATGCATATTGTAACATATATATATGGAGAGATAGATATACACTTATAAAACATTCACTCACGCACACACACGTACACATATACATATATAAATATATATATGTGTGTGCGTGCGTGTGTGTGTGTGTGTGTGCGTGTTTACAAATGCATATACATATTGTATGTAGAGATTGTAGGGATAGATATACACTTATATACATACACTTACACACACATACGTACACACATACATACATACATGCACACACATACACACACACTCACACACGTGCACACACACACACACACACACATATATATATATATAATATATATATATATATATAAAGTGGAATAGATCAAATTATGGATATATTGAAGACAAAATTCATCTTAAGACAAGATTACCTCTGACATATATACGCAGACACAGGTAAATACACACACATACACAATCACACGCGCACACATATGCATATGTATATATTAATATTTAAACAAATATATATAATGTATATATCTATATATATCTATATATGTGTGCATGTATGTATATACATATGTGTGAGTGTATGTGTGTGTGTGCTTTTATGTAAACATATATTTACACTCACACACACACATATTTCTGTGAGGGTTTTTGTGTGGGTGTATGTCGGTGTGTGAGTACATTTTATTCGTGAGTATGTTTCTGTATATGCGTTGCTGCTTTTAGTTTTTCGCTGAAGTAGAGTATTTTGTCTGATGATCAGAGTAGCGACTGAATATTCCTTTTACCCCCTTGTTTGATACATACGTAAACACGCCCGTAAATATGTATATATATATATATATATATATATATATATATATATATATATATATGTGTGTGTGTGGTGTGTGTGTGTATGTGTGTGTGTGTGTATGTGTGTGTGTGTGTGTGTACACACTTTTCTACTCTAGGCACAAGGCCCGAAATTTGGAGGAAGGGAGCCAGTCGATTAGATCTACTCCAGTACACAACTGGTACTTAATTTATCAACCCCGAAAAGATGAAAGGCAATGTCGACCTCGGCGGAATTTGAACTCGAAACGTAAAGACAGACGAAATACCGCTAAGCATTTCGGCCACCGTGCTAGTGACTCCCTTATTCGGAACCACCACAATCGTTTCGATTCATCATGCACCCGTACCTTACAGGTGAGATACTGTACAATCAATTGTCGTGCATTATAGGTGCAGATGCATATCCTCAGGTGACTTTTCAAAAAAGCACCAACGCATTCATACATATGCAATACATACATACGTGTGTGTGTATATATATATATATATAGGGAGAATTCAATATGCATGTATGTATTCAGTCAAACACGTATAGTAATTAACAAAGGAACGCAAGAAAGATACAGAAGGTCAAGTTGAAAACCATATACTAAATGCACAGACGAAAGGAGAACAAACACAGGTCACCAACTCCTAATCAGTTATTGGCCAAGGAGTCGAGTGCAATTTCGTGCCAAAATATTATATATATATATATATACCGTAAATCCTCGAGTATAATCCGCATTTTCCCCAACAAATTTAATGGTCAAAATCCTTAGTGCGAGGTTAAAAATGAAAAATATTTTCTAAGCAATGTCCGAGTCTCTATTTGCTGTCCGGCAATGTTTATTCAGACGCATTTTGTGATGTCGGGCGCGAAAATACCTTAAGCTAAGCCTGAAAGCAATGAAGTCATAAAAGAATCATCCAAGAATCATTTATTAAACGTTATTACTGTTATTACTGTTATTTCTTTATTTTCTGCAAACAAAATGCACAAAAAAGCTACGTTTGCATTATGTTATATATACAATAATAATAAAGGACGTTACCGTATACATTTCTACAAACAAAGAACATTATATAGACCTCCTTGTCTCAAGTTAGAGAAGGGGTGCATATTATACACAAGGTTTGGGTTTTTCAGAGGTACAGCCTCCTAAAAATCCCCTGCGTATTATACTCAAGGGCGGACTATACTCGAGGATTTACGGTATATATATACAAGTGTGTGTGATATATATAATATAATATATATTATATACACATATGCATATATATATGTATCCGATGAGAATAGAATACAATATATCATACGTACGTGCACACACACTGGGATGTGTATGTCAGTAAGTGTCGTTAATTCATTCCGTCGGTACTCAGAGTTTCTGGCAATGTGCGATGTTCTCTCTCTCTTTCTTTCCCTATGTCTGTACCTTCCTCTCTCCCTCACTCTCTCTTTCTCTCTCTCTTTCTCTTTCTCTCTCTCTCTCTTTCTCTTTCTCTCTCTCTCTCTCTCTCACACACACATGCATACATGATATCCATATATATGTATACATGCATATATACCTACATGCTTATGTGCATACACATGTGCATACATACTCGTACAAGGCACAGATCAGACATAGAGCTATATATGCGTATATATAATTAATTATACATGTCCATACAGACATTTAAATTCTAAGTTGAATAAACACTGAAAATTAAAAGGCACAGTATGGAATGAATACTGTGCTATATATTAAATAAATATTATATATCATAATATTAAATTAGAGTTGTAATGGTGTTGTATTTAATTAAAACAATTATATAATATCAAATTAAAATAGTTTAGATTTAAATTATAACAGTGTTGAAATTTTAAAATTTAAATAGTGGTACAATACAGAACTAAAAATTTCATATAATATTAAAGTAAATTATAGAATTAACCAATAGTTATATATTTAATTAAGACTATTGTATATTAGAATAAAACAATATTATAGAATTAAAATAGTGACATTGTATTAAGTATTAAGTTAAAACTAGTGTAATATAAAAATTAAAACCGCGATGTGATATAATATTTTATCAAAATAGGGTAGAGTATTAAAATTGTGGTTTAGAGTAGCGTTTACTTAAAACTGTGATATAATATAAAGTAAAAACAGCGTTAAGGTAGTAAATTTAAATTGTGAAACAGTATTTTATAAACACAAAGGGCTAAGATAAAAGCAGAGTACAATACTTGAGTAAAACGATGAGCCTAGTTTTAAATTAAAACGAAAGTAGACTTTGAAATTAAACTGTGGCGTTGGATAAAATTAAAGATGCTGGGTTAAAGCAGTTGTGATTTAAACTAATACACTAGCTAAATATTTAACCAAATCATTAGTAGAGAATAAAATTTGAGACAGTGGTATATTTAACAGCAGTATCGTATGAAATTTAAATACTGGCGCTTCTTATAATTTTAAAATTAACAATGGTATGCATGTGCGAGTGTGTGTGTGTGTATGTGTGTGTGTGTGTGTGTGTGTGTGTGTGTGTGTGTGTGTGAGTGTGTGATTATATATATATATTCTTTTATTTTTTCAATCATTTGACTGCGGTCATGATGGAGCAAATCGACCCCCGGACTTATTCTTTGTAAGCTTAGTACTTATTCTATCGGTCTCTTTTGCCGAACCGTTAACTTACCAAAATCGGTTTTCAAACGATGGTGGTGGAGACAAACACACACACACATATATATACGGAAACTGAAAGAAGCCCGTTGTATATATATATATATATATATATATATATATATATATACAACGGGCTTCTTTCAGTTTCCGTCTACCAAATTCACTCACAAGGCTTTGGTCGGCCCGAGGCTATAGTAGAAGGCACTTGCCCAAGGTGCCACGCAGTGGGACTGGACCCGGAACCATGTGGTTGGTAAGCAAGCTATTACCACACAGCCGCTCCGGTGCCTATATATATATATATATATATATAATATAATTTAGTACATGTCTATATTTATTACATATGTATTATTTAATTATATTATATAATACATATATATATATATATATATAAATTTTCACATGCATACATTCACACACGCACACACACACACACAAACACACACAAACACACACTCACACACACACGCATATAGATACATATAAAAGTTTTTTCTTCACAGGAGTAATTGCAAATATGTCGATAGAATTTTTTTACAAATCAGAATATACAGGTAACTCACACCACACACACACACACACACTCACACACACTTACATACATACACGCACACACATACACATACACACACACACCACGCACACACACACTTACGCACGTAAAATATCATGCATACGTGATACGCAACAAACAACTATCACTGCATGTGAGCATTCATTCATTCATATAGTTTGGAAACCAATCAAGGATTTATTCATTTTCTGAAATCTGAACCATCTGTGCAACTAGCTGGGATTGAAGACTACAGTTAGATGACATCAGCTGGACTTTCAGTTAAGCAGGTGTTCGGCACGTGACCCACGAACGGACTACCACAACACTAGTCGCGTGTCGGACGTCACATAAATTACATCTCCCCCGCTAACTGCGGACGCGTGACATAAGGCTAGAGTGACCTGATTTTTACACGAGAAAAACCTTTATCAAAGAACTAGTAAATGAGCTAGAGAGATAGAGAGAGAGGGGGGGAGGAGGTGAGTGGGTAAGCGTGACAGACAGACAGGCAGACTGACAGAGAGAGAGAGAGAGGGTGAGAGTGATGGAGATGTGGGGAAGAAAGTGAAGAGACGTGTGTGGTGGTGGCAGAGGGCGAGTTGGGGGAGGGATAAAGAAAACCAGAAATGAGTGACATTGACAAAAAAAATTAAAGCGGAAGGGGGATGGTAATCTTTGTGTGTATGCGTGTGTGTGTGTGTGTGTGTACATATGTGTGTGTGTCTGTGTGTGCGTGTGTGTGGTCTATATGCGTATGTGCGTCTAGAGAGCAGTCATGCTACTGGAACCGTCACTTAAAAGATTACACTCCACACACACTTATTACCCTGCTGCACTTTGAAAATTAAGCTTCTTCCTTGTTCTTTTTTATTCACAATCTGTCTTTACTATATATATCTATATCTCTACCCTCTCTCTCTCTCTCTCTTACACATTCTCCTCTCTCCTTCTCTCTCACCTTCGCTCTCTTTCTATCTCTCTTCCTTTCACTTTCTACCCCACTCACACACTGCCCTTTCTATTAACCTATCTGTTTACACCGAGATTTTTACTCTTGTTTGTTTTATCAGTCCTATTTATCTCAGCCCATGTGCGCGCATGTGTATATGTATACTGTGTGTATGTGTATGTATATTGTGTGTATGTGTGTATGTATATATATTGCGTGTGTGTGTATGTATAATATATGTGTGTGTGTGTAAACAAACACACACACGCAGCTCGCAAATTTACTTGAAAATTTCAATAATTGTTTAATCTATGAAGCAGATCAATCTCTGGCATGGCGATGGATTAATAGAAATTAACATAGACGTAAGCGTGGATGTGTGATAAGAAGTTTGCTTCCCAGACACAAGGCTTCAGGTTCAGTCTCAGAGCGTGACACCTTAGGCAAGTCTCTTCTACCATAGCCTCGGGCCGACCAAAGCCTTGCGGGTGGTTTTGTTAGACGTGAGCTGAAAGATGCCCGTCGTGTATACATATACACACACACAAACATACATATATATATGTATATATATAAATATATATATATATATATATATATTATATATATATATATATATATATATATACTTACATATAAGACAAAAGGGTACGTGCGTCGCTATATAAATATGGTAAAAAATACAAACTGGGACAGGAACGTGTTTTTCTATCGTCTCCTAATGTTGTGCGTTCTTGTCCCAGTTTGTATTTTTTTACTTATATATATATATATTATATATATATATATATATATATATATATATATATATATATTGAGGCGCAATGGCCCAGTGGTTAGGGCAGCGGACTCGCGGTTTCGATTCCCAGACCGGGTATTGTAAGTGTTTATTGAGCGAAAACACCTAAAGTCTCCACGAGGCTCCGGCAGGGGATGGTGATCCCTGCTGTACTCTTTCGCTACAACTTTCTTCTGTTGGCCTGCTCGCTTAGCCAGCGGGGTGGCGTCATTTGAAGGCTAAAACAATGCGAAGCGCATTGTGACCAGCGATGTGTAGCAACATCTGATAGCCTCGTCGGTCATGTGATCATGTGTGATATATACATATATATGTGTGTGTGACTTTGTGTTTTTTGGTTCTCACCACCACCACCAAAGCTTGACAACCGGTGTTGGTATGTTTAAGTCCCTGTAAACCAGCGGTTCGGCAAAAGAAACCGATCGAATAAGTACCAATTGAACACTGTAATCGACCTCCTCCCGTCCCCGAAATTACTGACCAAAATTAGAAAAAAATAAACGATATTAGTCTTCCTTGTGTGAGAATGTATATGTATGTTTGTGAATGGCTAAAAAGTTCGCTTTGCATCCAAGTATCTTTCACTCTGGCCCCGCGCCGACCAATATCTTGTGAGTGAGTTTGTAAGACCGGAACGTTCACACACGCACGCTCACCCACGCACACACGCACACACACACTCACACACACACACACACACACGCACACACACACACACACACACACACACACACACACACACACAGAAGATTCTGTTTCCAATATCTGTAGAAACCCAAGGCGACGAGCTGGCAGAAACATTAGCATGCCGGGCGAAATGCTTAGCGGTATTTCGTCTGCCGTTACGTTCTGAGTTCAAATTCTGCCGAGGTCGACTTTGCCCTTCATCCTTTCAGGGTCGATAAATTAAGTACCAGTTACGCACAGAGGTCGATGTAATCGACTTAATCCGTTTGTCTGTCCTTGTTTGTCCTCTCTGTGTTTAGCCCCTTGTGGGTAGTAAAGAAATATGTATTTTATCTACCGTTACGTTCTGAGTTTGCCTTTCATCCATTCGGGGTCGATAAATTAAGTACCAGTTACGCACTGGTGTTCGATGTAATCGACTTAATCCCTTTTATCTGGCCTTTTTGTCCCCTCTATGTTTAGCCCCTTGTGGGCAATAAAGAAATAAGAAACGTTAGCACGCCGGGCGAAATGCTTAGCGGCATTTCGTCTGCATTTACGACTTCTCCTTTCATCCTTTCGAGGTCGATAAATTAAGTACCAGTTGCGTACTGGGGCCGATCTAATTGACTGGCCCACTCCCCAAAAATTCTGGGCCTCGTACCTATAGTAGAAAAGAATATATCTAGTACCTAGCTACTTTTAAAGTCTGTTTGTCACAAATGGGAAGACGGAGAATCAGTAAAGGAACGTTTACGTAAAAATGCGAATTGCTTGAAATAGCAGCCAAATGTCTTT